>NC_061116.1:101027087-101327087 GCF_002878395.1 Capsicum annuum | reverse complement strand
AGCGGCACCCTGCTGATTCAAGCGACTAGACTGAGCTGAGGGACAGTTATGCTGAACCTGGGAACCTGACTGGGGACAATTTTTGACTCTGTGACCTGGCTTGCCACACCCAAAACACACATTACTAACAGCCCTACAGATACCCTGGTGGTTTCTTCTATATTTCAGACAAAGGGGGTTGGTTCGGCCACTCTTTGGCTTAGATATTCTGGCCCTCTTATTCTTTCTTAATTTTTTCTACACCTCTTCTCCTTACCCTGCAGAGCATGAGCCATAAACCTAGATAGGATATCGGCCAGCTGATTGTCCTGATTAACTATTGAATAATCTAAGGTGGTGAAAGCAACTCTAAACTCGCGTGAGAAACATGCTCATTTACGGGATCTGCCTGAACATGTGGAAGGGCTGACTAGTTTTTGTTACTTCTTTCGTTAGCTTCTCTAAAAAACATATTCTGGAAGCATGAGGAAGAGACGAATTAGACCGGGATTTTAACATGATCTCATACTCACTCGCACGACATGATTACTGAAAGAAGGGAAAATTTTCCTAAAACATCTAATAGCCTTTTATCCATAAATGTGGCGCGCTATACACCCATGCATAATACTCTACAAGATATAACTTTCAAGATTTCTTAGAATTTGTTGAACCTTAGGCTCTGATACCAAGTTTGTAATGCCCTAAGTCTATGCCCCAAATGCTACACGATGCTCATAATCCCGAAGGACCACAAGTTAACCCATGACTGATACCTGCTGCAATAACTGAATAGTAATACTGCAAATATGCAGAAATTAGGCAAAAATTTACCATAAGGTTCAATACTGAAATAAAATTAAATACAGTATAACAATACCAAAATTGAAATATTTGTCTAAAAATACTCTAGTCTGAAAAGCCTCTACTGTCTAAATCATGAAGTTGATGGGACAAGCCCCCAACTAACTCCAACTACTGAAAACTGTATTGATAAACCAAAATACTGAAGAAAATAATCATGTCCTCAAACTATGAGGACTCACCCCTAACTTTGACTGCTGAAGATATGAATTGCTAAGGGTGCTCGGGAGCCCGTACATCTGAACCTATGATATAAAACATCATAGTGCAAGAGAAAAGTATGCGTTAGTACTTTAAATGTACTGGTATGCTAAGTGAAGTAGGCTGAAATGCATGGGTTCATATGCATGAACAATACTGACTGAATGACATGAATATAACAAAATGAGAGTACATACATAATACGTATACTGTAATCTGAGATCATGATAACACTGGATACTAAGTTTTGAATTACTATTTACTGATATCTGAGTTTACTGATACTGTGTAGCTGATAACTAATGATTGTATCTAACAGTCTTGATCCTATGGAACTATACTGAGTTCCGTACTGAACTGAGTGACTATTTCTAACATTCTTGAATCTGTAGAACTGAACTGAGTCTATTCTGAGACTGGAACTAAAACTGAGACTGTGGGAGGTAATCATCTAACTGACATACCCCTTTATGAATAGATTAAGGTCTAACCTGTAATCCCAGTTGGAAGGGTTTCAGTACTGTGTCACGGGTAAAGATAATTATGAGTTAACCCTCTCTGACAGGAAGCTCTTTTGTCAAACCTCGCTGGTACGAAAACTAGCATGAGATGTATCAACCTTAGTCTGGCAGGAAGATATCTCAACCTATGCTAGATACATAGTTCTGTAACGCAGGAATTGCTACTTAGGGTCAAACTCTTTATTGGCAGGAATGCCCCTATCCCTGGGTTAACTCGATGTTGAATCCTACTTCCAACTAAATAGACACTGAACTAATTTCCTAGTTCATACTAGGCTTGACTGAACTGTTATTGATTTTACTGAGTTCTGCTGACTGACAGAATATTACTAAATTTTTTTAGCTAACTAAGTTTACTGAGGTCTGAACTGAATACTGAACTAGACGGGACTAATATTTAATCTACTGAGTTCTCCTGAGTCATGTAACTAACTGAGAGTACTACTGATCATGATATGACTAAGATTATTCTATAATTAATACTGGCTCTAGGTAAACAGCTAAATTATCCTGTATAAATACCCCCAGGACTCGATAGCATGAAAAGTAAAGCTTCACATAATCTTGCATAGAATAGCATAAAAATGCACACTTGTTCATAATGCATCTATAGAGGCATTTTATCAAAAACATGCATGGAATGAAATAGTATACATACTAGCATGATATAATCTTATCATTACATTTACATGAGCAATTCATCAAACACTTGGATAGCATAATCTACGCACATGACACTTAAACAATATGTGAGCATCATGATTCAATTCCAAATTCACAATTCCATGGGTTTCAACATGAATTTACATGATAAATCATATATGTCAATTACTTCTACATAAATCTAATCATAAATCATGAAATAGAAACTCAATTACAGTAATAATCATGAATAAACATTGATTTCAAATCATGGAAAGAATAAAATCAAGCTATTTGAAGTTTAAAAGAGTTTCTTAAACTCCAAGGGTGGAAGGAACCCTTGGATGAACACTTCACATACCTTGGCTATTTAATTTTTGAAAAAAAATGGCGACATATTGAGCGTTGGCTTTGAAATTAAATCACCTAGGGTTCTTGTTCTTGAGAAATTTGAGAGAAAGTGAGTGTATATTGCTTAATGAGGGTTGAATCTCGTATTTTAGGGCTGAATAGGGCTGGAAAAAAAGACCCAAATAGCCCTATGGATGCGGCTTTTTAATGACTGAAAACCAAACTATCAACGCGTAGACTGACGCACTGTATAGTTCGTATCAATGCGATGGCCAACGCACCACGTCGAGTCCACATCGGTTCACTAGAATTTGCACTAAGCTAAGGAAAAAATTATCTGTCGACATGAGGGACTATGTATCAAGATCGCATTGACTCACTATTTTAGTCACTTGAACATGGTCTAAATGAGGTCTGGAAAATTTGAAACTTGTTCGAAAACACCTACTGACATTCCTGATCAAGAATAAATCTAAAGATCGATACTTTAAGGTCATAAGAGTCATGAAATAGAGTTGCCAACTTATGAAGGCTAAAATATACTAAGTTTGAATACTTAGCTAGAATTTTCTAAGTTTGGGACCCCTTAGCAAGCTTAAACGACTTAGTTGAGTTTAGGATTTTGTGGGGTCTTACAGTAGGGCTCCATTATAATTGTTGATTATAAGAGGGTTTGTTGCTTTGTTAAAAGGTTGAGGCTTTTTATTCACACTCCTACTCAAAGTTTGGTCATCGTGGGTGGGTCTATTGCTGAGGTTTTAGAGAATGCTAGAGTGACAGAGGATATATACTGTGATGGGCATGATATAAAGACTAGGTTTCAAGGTGGACTTAGTGGGAGTTGTCATAGTTCCCAACCCAAAGATGGCAGTTCTTAGAGTAGGTATCCTCCATGTTCATCCTTTTAGCCTCAAAGTGAGCCAAGCCAGTATATCAAGTAGTTCTTTAGATCATTAACGGAGGTAAGTATAGTGCTAGATATTTCCCTAGTAAGGGTAGTGGTCAGTCCTTGAGGGGTTTATTATCTGGTCAGTTTAGACGTAGTGGTGATTCTGAATCAGCTGGATCTGTTAGTTTTGGTCCTGCTCAGATTTCTTAATTTACTTATGGATTTCCTGGTCACTATTTATGGGATTGCCTTAGTCGTAGGGATATGGTTGATTCATCTTATAGTGTTTCCCTATTAGAGTAGTTCACCCCTAAGTTAGATATGGTTCTCATGGCTGCAGGGGTAGTTTTTGGGATACTCAAGGAGGTTCTCAAATAGGAAGGATAGGAGGTCGGTCAGGTGCCCAACTAGATGCAAGTATGGTCAATTGAATGCAGTACCTTCTAGACTCAAGTATTAGACTTCAGATACTGTAGTTATAGGTGTCATTTTGATTTGTCACCAGTCGGGCCTTGCCTTATTTGATCTGGCATCCACTTATTCTTATATATCTATTTGCTATACACCACGATTGGAGCTTTTTACTGATTTATTATCTGTGTCATTGCATGTATCTACTCCTATGGTTGATTCTTTAGTAGCGCATTGAGTATTCTGATCATGTGTTATGAATGTCAGTGATGTTGACACTTATGCCAATTTTATTATTTTGGATATGCTGGATTTTGATATAATTCTAGGCATGAACTGATTATCCTACTATCATGCAGTCATGGACTATTTTGCCTAGAAAATTACCTTACCCATGCCTGGCGTACCCCCAGTCGTATGGTAGAGAGTGGTTAGTTTTGAACCAATGGGGATTATATCTTATGTTTGTGCTAGGAGACTTATCTCAAGGGGTTGTGAGTCTTAGCCCACTTATGTGAAACACCCTGAGTTTTGGCCCTTGGAAATTTCCTGAGTTTTACACTCACTTTTCTTAAAACCACTCACCATATGAGTCGTATGGTGTGGGTCGGGTCTAGGGACCCTAGTCATATGTTGGTCAGTCTATTGCTGGCCAAGTTCTATCCTAGTTATAAAAGACTCCATATGAGTTGTATGGGCTTATGATGAGATGGTAGTTTTCAATCATAAGTTGATCAGTGTCTAGCCGTTGATGTTCTTCTTAGGATACGAATTAAGGGTACTAGTCGTATGGTATGGTGATGGGTTAGGCAAGGGGGCATATGTTTGACAGAATATGGTGTCCAACTTTTTGACCTAGTAACGACTTGAAGGTACCACTCGTATGTTGTGGTGATGAGTTGAAAGGTCCACTCATACCCACCTATGAGTTTTCTATAGTTTTAAGTTGGGGGTATTCTGGACATTTTCCCTCTTAACTCCTTTTGACCCCATGACATAAAACATCTTTTGGGACTTTATTAACCTATTATTCTAAATCAAATACTCTTAAAATCTATCTCAAGCTCTTGGTTCAAGAAGAGTCTAGGGTTTCTATAAGGCAATCAATTAGGGGCTTTCAAGAGTGAATCTCTCCATCTTCCTTGGTATCTAAGGCATGTTACTTCTCCCTCTTTGTTAGTTCAACTAAAAACATGTTTGATGAATGGTTTTCATGGTATTATTGGGGTATTGTTTTGGTTTTGAAATAGATGTTGGGGGATTTGGTTGTTTATGGTTGGATAATGTTTTCCCGTGTTTCACTTATGGTTTTTCATGTTATAATTATGGTTTGAACATATGGTTGCATGGGAATGGTCAATTGCTATTTGGTTTTGGTTTTGGAAATTGTATTCCCTCAACATATTTGTTAAAATGCCAATAAGAATGATTTTTGTCACATAGTTTGACTATTCTTGAAATCTTTGCATTGTATAATATGGTAATGGAACCTAAATTGGTTTGGTTGATTTTCAATGATTTGGAAAGGCCTTAGAGTCCACGGTTTGGCCTAATTGGAAATCTTGTGGGGTATATGAAAATCCCCTAAGTGTTGGCTAATGACATTGCTTCCAAGCTATAGTCGATATGACGATACCACTTCACAATGCCTTGATAATGTACTTCTTGAATTGGTGGTTTGGTTTTGTGTTGAATGTTTTAATTTGGCAAACATGGCAAGTTATGATAGCTAACCATAAAGGTGTGAGTCTGATGGACGTACACTAGAAACTCATGTTTTCCAACATGAGGTTGGTCTTGGTGACCATATGTTTGTGAGATACATGGGAATCCCCAAAGTTTATACTTATATATATGTATCATGGAGGGCGAAGGGTACATGGGAGTCCCCAACCCCTATGATATCTATGGTTCATGCGGATACACACAATAAGGCCCGTTCAGGACATAACACTAGACCCATATAGCCTGTGGGTGGATTATGATAGTAAAGCTACACAGCCAGGTAAAGGTTTAAATACATGATAAACTCGGTCCCTTTCTCGGCACGGTATATATATGTATCTATGTGATTGCATATGGTTATTTACTTTGGTTTTGAATTACTGGCATTATTTAATCCTTATCCCTAAGTATATGCTAGCATTTACTTCGCTAACCGTCTTCGGGCATGTCACGACCCGAGGCTACCCACTAGTCACGACAACGATGCTTAAGGCCACAAGTGACCACAAGCTAACCCATGAGTTGGTACCAGTTATGAGCACTGGACAAAATAGTAATACATCACATATGTGGAAGGTAAGCTAATAAGATGCTATAAAACTAGATATAGAAATACAAATCAAAACATGTCTAAAATATCTTATAACAACTAATGGCACTAAAATAACTGACTGACTGTCTAACTGATTGTCTGAAAGCCTCTAAACATCATGAGGAGTTGATGGAACAAACCCCCAACTAACTCCAACTGACTAACCATAAGAAAATATAGAAATAACTAAAATAAATATATCATGTCCTCAATGGATGAGGACTCACTACTACTGCTACTAAGTAACGCTGCACTGTCTAAGAACGGTCGAGAAACTGAGCGTCCGAACCTATGTAATAAGATAACATAGCGCGAAAAAAAAGTATGTGGTCAGCACTTTAAATGTGCTAGTATATGAGATGAGGACTGGCTGAAATGCATGAGGTAACTGAGCATGAATGAATGAACATGTAATAGTTTGAGAATACAAAACTTAGCATAAATATGTTTCTGAAATAAATCTGAAATCTGAAAGACTAAATTTGTATAACTGAAGGACTAAAAACATGTATACTTAGTCGAGAAAACCTAACTGAGATATACTGAAATACTGACTGAAACTGTGAGAGGTATCATATAACCAATATCCCCTAATCAGAGTTAATCGGGTCTAACCTGTAACCCCAGCTGGAAGGGGGTCAGTACCGTGCCACGGATACTACCACTGGTTGTGTGGATCCACTAATTTGATGTCCCGAAGGACTAGGGAGTCAGTCCTAAACTAGCGGGTGACCCCTAAGAGAGTTCCAGTCCTAAACTGATGGGTGACATCTCATAATCCTAGGCTAGCTACATAGTTATGTAACTTAGGGACTGGTACTAAGGAACCAACCTAGCTGGCGGGTGAACCCTCATCCCTAGGTTCACTCGGTACTAAATCCTACTCCTAAATGTACTGACACTGATACTAAACTAAACTAAGTTTAACTGAACATTATTTATGATAATTCTCATCATGATCATAAATATTTAAGTATACTGATAAGATTCATGGCTTAACTGACTTAGTACCTAAATTTCTGAAATCATGTGAACACATAGGTATCGGGTGTTCATATCCCACCAGCACTGAGTGATCATAAAATACAATATTAAAGCTTAAAATTTTAGGATTGAATTATGGTTCAAAGACCCAAAAGTAGACATTTCATCAAACATGTGAAAATTATGAACTTGAACATGGGAATGTCTTATAACATGGGAAAATAGCATGGTTACGTGACTAAGATCATAACTTGATAATATAACATGAAATTCACTTGAATATAACATGAGAGAATAAAGCTTAAAGCATGAGATAACCTAACTTGTCATGGAATCATTCTTGGGCATAAATTAAGTCAAACTACTAAGGATAAACATGAATTAAAACTCATCTTGAACATATAAAACTCTATAATAAGAGAAAAATCCATACTTTAATTGAAAAGAAGGTTTTTGGGCTCCATAGGTGAAAGGGACCCATGGATGAACATACCACATACCTTAACAACTGAATCCTTGAAGATTTTCCTTAATGGTAAGCTTGAACTCTTGATTTCGTAAGAATGAAGCTTGGATTTGTTCTTGGGTAAAGGAAGGGTTTTTCTTGAGAGAATTGTGAATGAAAGGGCTTATATTTCTCTTTAGAAGCCCCAAATTTGTATTATGGGCGGATCAGGTGAAGGGAAATAACTCAAATACCCTTATAATACTAAGGAATAAAACTTGGATGGAATAGAAAGGAGGTGGCACAGGCTATGGAACGGTGGACTAGGTCGGGTGGCGCCCGCCTTAGAGCGGTGAACTGAACCAGGTGGCGCCCGCCTAACTCCAGTGGACTGGAGGGGGTGGCATCCACTTATCCTGGTGGTGCTAATAGTTTGGTTTTCCAAACACACCCCTACTCCCATTTAAAAATTCTAAAACTCACCTGAGACATACTTTGAACAATCCCAATCATGAATCAGCTCAAAAATCGATGTCCCAAGGTCGAAAAGGTTAAAATAAAATCATCAAAGTTTAGGAGTCTTGAAAATGACTAAGTCCTCAATACTTAGTGAAAATTCCAAGTCTTGGATCCCTTTTACATGCAACAGTAAGCTAAATTAAGCTTTGGATATTACGGGCTATTACATTATCTCCCCTTGGAAATATTTTTCCTTGAATAAAACTGATTTAGTTGAGAATACTGAAGAAACTAAGATCATATACTGAACATGCCTAACTTAGGACAAGAGTTCATAACTGAGCCTAAAGCATGATACATGAACTGAATTGATTTCATGAATGCATGCAATGATATGAGAATGGGTACATAACTGGAATTGAAAAAAGAATTGAACCAATTTAAGGAAAATTGTTACCTCAAGATGAATCTGAGTTTGCGTAGAAAGATGAGGGTATTTGGTTCGCATATCTGCTTCTGCTTCCCAAGTAGCTCCCTCAACACACTGATTCCGCCATAAAACTTTAACCAAGGGAACTTCTTTGCTCCTTAGTCTACGAATCTGATGATCAAGAATCTCAATCGGAAATTCTTTATAGGAAAGGATATCCTGAACATTCATACATTCTAAAGGGACAACAAGGACTAAATCACCAATATATTTCTTTAGCAAAGAGCTATGGAACACTAGATGCACTAATGCCAAATCATTTAGTAACTCAAGCTCAGAGGATACCTTTCCGTATTGATTCAAGATTCCATAAGGGCCAACAAAGCGCGGACTGAGTTTCCCTTTCTTGCCAAGCCTCTTCACCCCCTTCGCAAGGGAAATTTTCAAATAGGCAAAATTACCAACTTTGAACTTCAGATCTCTTTTCCTTACATCTGCATAAGATTTCTGACGGCTTTGGGCTGTCTTCAGTCTCACCCTAATTGACTAAAAATTTTCCATTACTTTAAACACTGAATCTGGCCCTATAAAAGCAAGTGGTCATCCCAGCTACCTTTAAAGTCAATAATACATGCCCTCAATATGTCCTCTAGGGTTTGAATAGTCCTCTCTGCATGATCATCTATCTAAGGGTGAAAAGTTGTGCTAAGCTGAACTTAGGTACCAAGACCCTTCTAAAAAGCTTTCCAAAAGTGAGAGTAAACTGAGTACCTCTATCTGAAATGATAGACAATGGAATCCCATGTAACTTAATCAACTCCCTATGGTAAATCTTGGCACAATCCTTCGCTGAATAAGAAGTATGATCTGGCAAAAATGAGCTGATTTGGTCATTCTATCTATAATGACCCATATTGAATCATGTTGACGACACGTCCGAGGCAACCACATCACAAAGTCCATGTTCATCACTTTCCACTTCCAAGTGGGGATGCTAAACTCCCAAAGTGTACCACTGGTCCTCTGGTGCTCGACCATAACCTGCTGACAGTTCTAACACTTAGCCTCAAACTCTACAATATCCTTCTTCATACCACTCCACCAATAAATTTCCTGTAAATCATGGTACATCTTAATGTCACTTGGATAGATAGAGTGTCGTAAACCATGCGCTTCTTGTAGAATCTGTTATCTCAAACCATCACCACATAAAACACATAACCTGCTTGGAAACGAAGCACACCATCTCCACTTTAGGAGAACACCTCTACCTTCTACTTTCTAACCGCCTCCTTCAACTTAGATAAACTAGGATCCCTATTTTTCTTCTTTTTCACTTCGGCAACTAACGAAGATTTCAACCATTTTGAACCCATACACTACCTTTGGTCGAATCAACCAACCGAACATCCAATCAAGCAAGTTAATGAACCTCCTACATAAGCTTTTTCTTATCATCCTCTACATGGGCAACACTACCCATAGAAAACTTGCTAAGGAAATCTTCCACTATATTAGCCTTGCCGGATGATACAACACACTCATATCATAATCCATTAACAATTCTAGCCACCTTCTCTGATGAAGGTTCAGATCTTTCTGTGAAAACATGTGCTGAAAACTCTTGTGATCAGTGAAAACATCAATATGAACCCCATAAAGATAGTGCTTCCAAATTTTGAAGGCAAAAACAACAGTTGCCAACTCAAGATCATGGGTAGGATAATTCTTTTCATGAGGCTTAAGATGTCTAAATGCATAGCCCATGACCTTACCTCTTTGCATCAAAACATAACCAAGACCAACTTTGGAAGCATCACAGTAAATCACAAACCCATCTGAACTATCTAGAAAATTCAAAACTAGAGCAGAAGTAAGTCGAGTCTTCAACTCCTGAAAATTCTTCTCGCATAAATCTGATCACTGAAATTTTACTTTCTTCAAAGTCAATCGATACATGGAAGAACCAATAGAAGAAAAGTCATCAACAAACCATCTATAATAGCCAACCAAACCCAAAAAAATACTGATATCTGATAGAGAGACGGGTCTAGGCCAGTTTCTCACTACTTCGATCTTTTGAGGGTCAACTTATATTCCATCACCGGAAACTATATGGCTAAGGAAAGCTACTGATCTTAGCCAAAATTCAAACTTATAGAATTTAGCAAACAACTGATAAGCTCTAAAGGTCTGCAACACAATTCTCAGATGGTCGTCATGATCATCCTCACTAAAGGAATAGACAAGGATGTCATTAATAAAGACTATGACAAACATGTCCAAATACCATTTGGACACTTTGTTCATCAATTCCATGAAAGTTCCAAGGGTATTTGTTAGTCCAAGGGACATAACTAAGAATTTAAAGTGACCATACCGAGTTCTAAAGGTTGTCTTTGGAATGTCATATTCTCTAACTCTGAGCTGATGATAGCCAAATCTGAGTTCTATCTTAGAGAAATAATTGGCACCTTAAAGTTGGTTGAACAAGTCATCAATTATTGGAGTGGATACTTATTTGTTTAACTAATTGTAGTCGATGCATATTCTAAGAGAACCGTCTTTCTTACGGACGAATAAGACTGGAGCGCCTTATGGAGAAACATTAGGCCTGATGAAACTCTTATCAAAGAGATCTTTTAATTGTTCTTTAAACTCCTTAAGCTCATCTGGAGCCATTCAATAAGGTGGAATATAGATAGGCTGGGTATCTAAAAGAAGATATATTCCAAAGTCAACTTCCCTTTTGGAAGGAACTCCGAGGAGGTCTTCAAGGAACACATCTAGAAATTTACTTACTACTAAAACGAACTCAAGACTTGGAGTCTCAAAATTAGAGTCCTTGATTCGAACAAGATGGTACATGCATCCCTTAGATATCATCCTTCTTGCCTTAAGATAAGAAATAATTTGACCTCTAAGCACAGAAGAACTAAAACTAAATTACTATATTTCTACAGTCAACTGAGGCATAGCATGAGTGAAGCTAATCCATGTCAAGAATGACATCAAAATCAGTCATCTCTAACTCTACAAGATCAACTGAGGTGAATTTCTAAGATATTATGATTGGGAAATTTTTGTATACCCATCTAGCTATAATAAATTTTTCGACTGGGGTAGACACTGAGAAAGGCTCTACTAACATCTCGAGACTGCCACTAAAATTGGTAGCTATATAAGGAGCTACAAAAGAAAGTGAAGCTCTTGGGTCTAATAAAACAAACACATGAAGATAAAAGACATATAACGTACCCATAACCATATCAAGTGAAATTTTTTAATCATTCCAAGTCAGGAAAGCATACAATCTATTCTGGCACTACCCACTAGTTGTACTGGAGGTAGCACCTTGTTGAGTCAGGCTACCTGCTGGAACTGATGGAAAATTAGACTAGCCCTATTGGCATGAATCTTTTCCCCTCAGAGAAACCACCGAACACTGTCAGATCTTGTGACCTGGCATCAGTGGTGGACCCAGGATTTAAGGATAGTGGGTGCTTAAAAAATTTAAAAACTAAAAAAAGTAAAAAAATAACCTAAATGAGGTTCGAATCCAAGACCTCCTTCAAATGAAGCACCTTAAAATCAACTTAAATGTCAATGCACCCAACCAACTTTTATTTTAGTGGGTGCTTTTATATGTTTTATACCTATTTTCATATATTTTCTATGTAATTTTACCTATTCCATATCGAGTAAGTGGGTGCCAAAGCACCCCAAAATACAAGGTAGGTCCGCCCCTACCAAGCATGCCATATCTGAAACACATATTACTACAAGCCTTACACATACCCTGATGATTCCTACTGTATTTCCTATAGAGTAAATTAGTATGATCACTGTTTATTCTACCTTATGACTTAGAGCCTAGCGCTCTATCCCAACTGTCTTGCCTAAACTTAAGCACGGATGCACTAGCTGAAGATGGAGCTGGGGTGGAAAATTTTTGACGAAACTGAGAATGGCTACCACCTTCATACCTTGGCTGAGAAAAGTTAAAAATCCTATTCTAGCACTCTTATTCTCTTTCTCTCTCCTTAAGCTTCTCCTCCTCAATCTTTTGAGCATGAACCATAAGTCTAGATAGGACCATCTACTTAATCAACCTGGTAGTCATGCACTCCTTAACCATACTATCAGCCATATTAGACACAAACTTACTTATTCAAGACCTATTACCTGCTACCATAATAAGAGCATACCTCGCCAACTGAGTAAACTTAAGTGAGTACTCATTCACACTTATACCACCTTGATTCAAATTGATTAACTCCTACACCTTAGTTTCCCTCAACTCTAATAGAAAGAAACTATCTAAGAAAGTCGTGGTAAACTCCTCCCACTCAATAGGCCCTACCTCTATACCTCAATAATCCTTCTACTACTTAAACCAGGTGCGAGCTACATCCTAAAATTGATATGCATCTAACTCTACACTCTCAGTTAAATTAATGCCCATGATATCAATCACCTTTTGTACCATGTCCAGAAACTCCTGTGGATCCTCCTCAAACATAGATCTCAGAAACAAAGGGGGATTTATCCGAGTGAAATCCCAAACCTTAGTTGTTCTATATTTTCCACTGGATTGGCTGGGGCAATAGCCCGTTGGTTGTTCTGAGCGGCCACTAAATAGGCTAAAGTCGTGAAAGTAGACCTAAACTCAATGTGAGAGATATTCTCATTCAGGGGATTTTCTTGAACAGGTGGTAGTATGGGATGATCCTCGTTCCTTCTTCTACTATTTTTTTTTAGAGGCATTGTCTGTAAACGGAACAAAGAATGGGTTAGAAAAATGATTTCAAAAGAGCCCATTTTCTTTCGCACGACATGAACACTAAAAGAAGGGAAACTTTTCTAAAATATCTTGTAGCCTCTTGTCTATAAGTGTGACGCGTTTCACACCCATGCATAAGACTCTACTCAATATGGTTTTCAGACTTCCTAGGATATTCTAAAACCATAGGCTCTGATACCAAGTGTTGTCATAATCTGAGGCTACCTCTTAGTTGGGACAGCAGCGCTTACGGCCATAAGTGACCACAAGCTAACCCATGAGCTGGTACATGTTGTGAGCACTAAACAAAATAGTAATACATCACATATACGGAAGGTAAGTTGATAAGATACTATAAAACTAGATACTGAAATATGAATCAAAATATGTTTAAAATATCTGATAGCAACTGATGACACTGAAATGACTCATTAGTTGTCTAACTGATTATCTAAAAGACTCTAAACATTATGAAGAGTTGATGGGACAAACTCCCAAGTAACTCTAACTGACTGAACATAAGAAAATACTGAAATAACTTAAATAAATATATCATGTCCTCGATGGATAAGGACTCACCACTACTATTGCTGAGTAACTAAGAACGGTCGAAAAACTGAGTGTTCGAACCTATGTTATAAGATAGCATAGCATAAAAGAAAAGTATGCGGTCAGTACTTTGAATGTACTGGGTGAAAGGGACCCATGGATGAACATCCCACATACATTAACAACTGAATTCTTGAAGATTTTCTTGGATGGGAAGCTTGAAATCTTGATTTCTAGAGAGTGAAGCTCGAATTTGTTCTTGAGAAAAAAGAGGATTTTTCTTAAGATAATTTATGAATAAAAAGGCAAATAATTCTCTTTGGAAGACCTAATTTGTGTTATGGGAGGATTAGGTAAAGGTAAATGACTCAATACCCTTAAAATGCCAAGGAATAAAAATTGGACGAAATAGAAAAGGGGCGGCGCAAACTCTAAAGCGGCGAACTAGGCTAGGTGGCACCCTTCTTAGAGCAGTGGACTAGACTAGGTGGTTCCCACCTTACCCCGATGGACTGGAGGGGGGGCGCCCATTTATCCCAGTGGTGCTACTGGTTTGGCTTTTCAAACACACCCCTACTATCATCTGAAAATTCTGAAACTCACTCGAGACATACTTTGAATAACCCCGATCATAAATCAACTCAAAAATCTATATCTTGAGGTTGGGAAGGTTAAAATAAAATTATAGAAGTTTAGGGGTCATGAAAATGACTAAGTCTTCAACACTTAGTGAAATTCCAAGTCTTGGACCCCTTAAGCATCAAATTGTGAGCTTAATTAAGCTTAGGATCTTACAGGGTGTTAGAGGGCACTGTATCCCCACGCGATGCAAGTACAGCTTTAAGTCAAACTGAAGTGGTAAGCTTTCATACTCTGGAAGGCTCCATTTTATTCTATGGATTTCTTTTATATTTGTTATTTCTTCGATTTGGTTTTGGCAATGGTCGAGGATATGTCCCGGCCAAATGTTATTGGTTCTGGAATTAGGCTAAAGGGGTGGTTTACGAATCACGGTAGGCTTGAGATACCTGTCATGACTAGGCCTTGATTTGGGTCATGACACCTGGTCTCAATCCAGGATTTCCAATATTCATCAATGTCATCATCAATCGTCAGACTTAAATTAGAACTCATATAATCAATAAGGATAAGGTTTGTTAAACAAGCTGAAATTGTCCTGTGTTTGTATGAATTTGAAATTTGAATATGAAAATTGGAAGAAAAGATATTAAAGTTGTTTTGTTGAGGGTTCGGGTTAGTTTGCGGGTGGTTTGTCGAGTTTGCCGGTGCGGAGCTGTTGAGTTGACATTTTTATTTTTGGCTTTTGCGTAGTTGATATTAATATCGTTGTTGGTTGAAATTGATGTTGGGTTGAATGTGTTTGTTATTGGAGTTGTACATTGTGTTGTTCGTGTTGATATTTGTGGGTCAAGAGAAAAGGAAAAAAGATTAGGTCAGATCAAGTGAAAATGGGTTGGGCGACTTATTTGTTGGGCTGGGGTGGAATGGGCCAAAAAATTATAAAAGGGAAGTTGGGCTAGTTGAAAGAATTAAAAACAAAGGAATGAGTCCAACTAAATAATAGTCATTTTATATTAATAAAATGGCCACAACTGATTAATTGGTCAAAGATTAGACGGAATTAATTTAACAAGTTTCTCAAATTAAATAATTTTAAAAAAATATTTAATAAAGCACAATTATTTTGTTCAGAAATTAAGAAATTAATTATATCATCAATTTCTTACTTTCAATTGATCTTTGGAAAAATAAAGTATTTGTAATTTAATCAAATTTTTCACTCGGAATAAATTCTAAAGCATTTTCTTTAACTGGTAATTATATTATTCTGCATAATTAAACACAGAAAATATTACTTTTCACTTAAATTAAAAATGTGGGCTAGGAACTTCTTTCAAAATAATTTAAAATGAATATTTTAAAATTATTTAAAATTAAGAAACTCAAAATTAATTTGGAATAGGGAGGGCAAAATTAGATGTCTACGGGTAGCGTTGTTGGGTTAGCACATAGGTACATGCAAAGGTGCATGTGATACATTTTATGGATGTGCTTGGCTTCTAACTTGGATTTCCACAAAAGAATGACTCTTTTGCGGTGGATAATATGGTTGTGCATTTGGATATGGGGTGACTTGTCTAAGATGGCTTGGAGGGTAGTTTGTTTGGAATATAGCTTGATCGTAGGTCTAGTTTCGATTTGGTTGGGATAATATAGGTTGGATTCTCAACCCAAGGTCCTTCTTGCTGTCACAACCCAATTTCTCAGGTCATGATGGCACCTATTTTAACCCACCATAGGTAAGCCAAATTGTAGCCCAACACGACAAGTAATGGGCTAGTTGGTGGGAGGTATAATGAATATCAAAATTAAGCATACAAATAGATTATAGGCAATAAAATATAAGTACGATGGCATATATATAGATAAGAGAGAGAAAATAGCAAAAGAGTATCCCACGACCTAGTAAGGTGGGTAGAAGAGCCACTAATCAAAAGAATAAGAGTACTAATAGTATCAATATACAAATAGTCTCGAATAAAAAGACTGTCCAAAAGTAGTAGAAGGAGAGAGAATCAGCTCTGGCTCCAAAAGCTCACTCTGTCTATGAACTCTAAAATATGTTGGATAGAATGTCAATAGCGCCAGCTAGTACTGGGATCTGCATACAAAAGTGCAAAAGTATAGTATGATTACTAAAACAACAGGTACTTAGTAGGTATTATCAACCGACTAATCTAAATCAAAATAAAAGTATAATAAGATGTGAGAATATAAACTAAAGTTAGGGATAAAAGGGTAAACCCAAAATAATGGTCTGACTGACTGATAATAAAAAATAAGGTAGATAATATCAAAAAGAATACAAGCTAATGTAAGACCCTGTAAAATTCTCTCGTAGTCTGAGCCTTAGAGCGTGTCAAGTGAAGCGTACATCCTATCCTAAAAGATTGAGAAGTGTCATCCCAAGTGAGAAATATTTTGAACCATGTAAAATTTCCCTAATGTCAACTTTTTGTCATGTAGAGCATTAAATAAGATTTCCATCGATACCAATTTCATCAAAATCCAGTATCGAACAAGGAAGTTATGGCCGTTTTACTTAAAACAATCGGAACCGCCCAGATGCGATGACCGGGTTGACGAACCATCGAGCTTGTGATGGACCGTCACCAGCCCATCACAACCAAGGCAGTGACTCTCTTTTTAGGTCCAAGTGCGACGTCCAGGACGACAGACCGTTGAGGAAGTGACGAACCATTGCTGGGACCGTCGCGCTGAGGCAGTGTGACCTCATCTTGGCCAACATGCGATGGACGGTCCGACAGACCGTCAGGTTTGCAACGAACCATCACTTCGACCATCACCTTGAGGTAGTGTATTTTTCTGGGCCAATGTGCGACGGACGATCCAAAGGACCCTTAGACTGAGCGACGGACCGTCACTTCGACCGTCGCAGTCCCCGATCGATAATTTTAACTCAATTTTTAAAATGGTTTTTTGGTCTTTTTCTCACTCTTTTTAGCCCCTATTTATATTCGATCAAGGATCATAATTTCATTCTTTATCTTCAACATCAAAAACTAGGGTTTCTACAAAATCAAAATCCTTCTTTCTTCTTTAAGAAAAAGTCAAGAGAAATCAAGAATCTCTCCAAGATCCTTCAAGAAAGAGTTTTCCTAAGGTATGTAGATTTTGATACTTGGGTCCCTTTCATCCAACAATCTCAAGAACCCTTTTCAAAAATTCAAACATCTTATGTTTATGGATTTTCATGATTCATGTATGTTGAAATTGATGTTCATGCTATTATTGAGTTTTGATTCATGTTTGTTTTCAAGGTTTTCAAGATTTGACCCGAGTATGCTATATTCATGTGATGTTCATGATAAATCCTCTTCAAGTTGCTTGCTAAGTGATGTGTTCATGTCAATTAAGTGTAGAAATTATTGAATAGGCAAAGCATACTCCCCATATGTTTGATAAAATACTTATGTGAAAGAATTAGAACCATTACAGCATGTTGACTAGAAATTTCCAATTGTGTACAAGCCCATGCATACCAAGTATTTGTTGAAAAGCCTTAGTGGGTGAATTGTGGCATGATAGCATGAAATTCCCCAATTATGTGCTCTTTATACATGCTAAGTATTTGATGCAAGACCTTGTTGAATGGAGTATGAGCCAATAGCATGTCTC
This sequence comes from Capsicum annuum, assembly GCF_002878395.1. NCBI lineage: Eukaryota > Viridiplantae > Streptophyta > Magnoliopsida > Solanales > Solanaceae > Capsicum > Capsicum annuum. The sequence continues at coordinate 101,309,041 of NC_061116.1, read as the reverse complement.
CCTATATTATCACATGTTTATGATTCCTAAGTGTTTGAAGAAATGCGTTAATGATTATGATAGTGAATGAATGTCCATGGTCATGAATGGTTATGTTTTACTTTTATGTTATCGAGTCCTGGGGGTATTTATACCTGATAATTTAGCTTCTGTCTAGAGCCCATGTCAGTTTTCATGATAATATCAGTTAAGCCACAATTCTTAGAACTCAGTGAGTTACAGAAATCAGAACTCTCAGATAGTTACAGAACCTAAAAAATCCCAGAAATCTCAGTAATCTCAGTGTCACTAGTATTCTAGCCTCAGTTCAGTACTCTACCCAGATCTAGTAGTAATCAAGTGTTCAGTTCAGTCCTCAGTAGTATTCGAGTAATCTATCCCGAGCTCAATATCATTTAGTCAGATGACAAGATTCAGTAGTATTTTGTCAGATACGGAACCAAGTGAATTTAGCTTAACTCAGTCAGATCAGTCGAGAAATATGATCAATATTAGATTCAGTTCAGTTTAATTTGAGAATTAGTTCAAAGTCTTTTAGTTGGGAGTATGATTTAGCACCGAGTGAGTGCAGGGATGGCGGCTTCCCGTTAGAAAGGCAGAGTCGTTAGGAGCAATCCCTGAACTCTAGAACTACGTAACCAGCACAAGATGCAGGAGTCAGCCGTTAGAAAAGACTTGTCACCCGCTAGATAGGCTTGACTATTATTCTGCCTTAGGCTTGACTTCTTGCGAAGGTCACCCGTTAGAGAGGCTTGACCAGAGAGGTCTTTACCCGTGGCATGGTATTGACACCCTTCCAGCTGGGGTTATAGGTTGGACCCCACCAGTTCAGATTCGGGGTATGTCAGTTAAGTGAGCAATCCCACAGTTGCAGTTTCAGTATCAGTCTTCAGAGTAGAACTCAGAGATTAGGACTGTCAGATACAATCACTTATATTAGTAGGGAACTCAGATAGTTCCATTGATTTATGGACCACCCGCTAGATAGGCATGGTCCCACATAAAGTTATTTGAGTAATCTCATTATCAGAACCAGATATCACCCTTTAGATAGGCTTGATCCCTTTCTCAGATTTAGTTGAGTAATCACATTATCAGATCCAAAGATCACCCGTTAGATAGGCTTGATTTTAGTCTCAAATCCAGTTGAGTAATCTCATTATCAGATCCAAAGATCACCCGTTAGATAGGCTTGATTTTAGTCTCAAATCCAGTTGAGTAATCTCATTATCAGATCCAGAGATCACCCTTTAGATAGGCTTAATCTCAGTCTCAGATTTAGTTGAGTAATCTCATTATCAGATCCAGAGATCACCCGTTAGATAGGCTTGATCTCAGTCTCAGATTTAGTTGAGTAATCTCATTATCAGATCTAGAGATCACCCCCTAGATAGGTTTGATCTCAGATATAATCTTTCCTTATCATTGATAGTAGATTCAGGGATCATCTGTTAAAGAGGTTTGATCTCCGATTTAATCAGTTGAGAGTAGGAAACTCAAAGTGTAGTCATTGATATGAGTAGATTCAGTTAATCAGTTTCAGTATCATCAGTTTTCAAGATCACTCACTAGATAAGACTGATCTCAACTCCGGTACTCAGTTATCAGTATCATATGATTCAGTTGTTTAGTATCTCAGGCATTAGTAGTGAGTTCAGATGGCAGTAAAGTAGTATCCGAGTTTTAGTACTTCGAGTTGCGATGTTTTCAGTTATGGTTTGTGCATTCATGCATGTGTTCTCATTTAGTACTCTCATGATTATTTAGTTAAGTAAGTGTTCATGCATAAGCCCTTGCATTTAGCCTTACCTCATCTTTATACTCGGTACATTCCCGTACTGACATATTTTCACTATGGTGTTTTATTTGACACCATAGGTTCAGAGGCACGACATCCAGAGTACCCTTAGCAGCTCAATCCCAGTCAACAGCGGTAGACATAGCAGAAAGTCCTCTTCAGTCGAGGATGATCCTTATTTTTTAATTATCGCATCAAACTTAGTTTATTTTTAGTAGATGGAGTTAGTTGGGTACATGTCCCATCAACTCCACAGCTCAGACAGTTTAGAGGCTTTTCGGACAGATGTATTGGTATTCAGTTTACAATTTTGAGTATTTTTAGATGCTTTGAACCTTATGGCCAGTTTCCATATTTATTATTTATTATTTATATTATCTAGTGTTCAGGTACAGATATCATTTGAGGGTTAGCTCATGGTCCTTTGGGATCATAAGAATCGTGTAACATTCCGATTCTAGAAAAATTGGGTCGTTATAGCTAACTATAACCTAATTGAGCCCATAAGTCCAGAAGGCAAAAATAAAAAATGAGATAATCCAACAGAGCCCCCATAAGCTCCGATGGATGCGATCAGGAGAGAAATACTGATAGTAATAATTATAAGGTCACCAACCACTAAAGACATATATGTGAACCCGTTTGTACTATAAATACCGAACTCGAACCAAATCTTTAATATAATAAATGAACCATAAGTGTCGAACTCGAATTGAACTCTAATATCATAAGTGAATAGTAAATAGTGGACTCAAACCGATCTTTAAACAACATAAATAAACAGCAATTGTCGGACTTGAATCAGTCTATAAAGTAAATGCGAGCTACCAAGCCTAGTCAAGAATCAAAAAGATGTATAAATAATCCTATGGTCCAAGAATATTTGTAAAATGATGAAAGAAGGCCTCTTAGACAAGAAGCTAATTAATATATTTGACCTTAGAGAGGATCGGTGGGGCCCGCTACTATGTTGACACCTAATTTTTGTCTTTCGCAACTAAATTTAATTATGAGTTTCTTTGATTTTTATTAAAATTAAAATATTTATTTCATCCAAAAAATGCACTCTAAAATATTTATTTGGATTAATTTTGTCATTTAAGTGACGATTATATGAGATAGTATAAATTTTGTTACTTAAATGAATATTTTTATCAAAATTGGACTTTTGTTGAGATTAACCTTGAAAATTAATTCAAATTAGTAAAATTTTGATTCAAATATAATTTGGTCTCAAAATTACTTAATTTGGATAAATATTTATTTGATTTTATTAAATTAAGAAGCTCGGGATTAAACGGGGTATTAATTCGTATCGAATTTCAATTTAATTTAGCTGATATATTAAATTTGGCCATAATTGAAATTAAATTGATGATAATTGCAATGCAATTGACCAATTAATTTTTAATTTGGCAAAATATTTAATGAATTGACTAAATCCTATATTGATTAGGGCTATTTTAAAATAATCCCAAAATCCTCCTAATCCTAACAACACCGAAAATCAGTTCAAATCCCAAATTCAAATTTAAAATTCAAAATTTGTACTAGATTGTACAATTTCCCCTCAACCTCATCCTTTTTCAAATTTGAATTTTAAAATTTGTACTAGATTGTACAATTCTCCCTCAACCTCGTCATTTTTTTCATTTTTAAAATTTAAAATTTGTACTAGATTGTACAATTCCACCTCACCTTATCCTTCAACAAATCTTTTACTCAATTTTAAAATTTTCAAAACACCCCTAAATTATTTCTCCCACATCGATGGATGAAAAGAATAGATTCTTTATCCTTTCCTATAAATACTACCACTATCTTGGTAGAAAAAAAGTCTCAAAAAGTGGAAAAACCTTTTGAGCAATGAGTTAAATTTTTTTTTAGTAAACATTTTCAAGCAGTAGTCTAATCGGAGTTCTCAAAAGATTGCTTTTAGGTGGTGATCAAGACTCTGAAAAAAGTTTCAAGTCTCGTTTTACTACTCCGAAAAAGGTAAACACACCTTTTCCTTTTAGTTTTGTTGTTGTTTTATTCTTCATCTCCTTCTTCGTAGTTTCGTAGTTGTAATTTTGTTTGCTGGTATTGTTTGTTGTAGACGGCCTTGAAGGCCATAGGATGCTGTGATATCAATATTATGCCTATTTTTATTTTCATGGTATAAAATGAGTTAATGTGTTTCTTTGACTTTGTTCTTTGATTATTATGATTAGATCGATAAATTTTTTACCTTTACTTGATTAAAATATGTACTCATGTCTTTTTTTAATTCGTTATTGATGGATATGCTTGCTTTTAGCATGTAAAGTTGTTTTCTTTATGTCAAAAAAGAATTGTTACTATATTTTGTTTTCGCCTTAGTAATTAGATGGATAGAATTTTGATCTTTGCTTGATTAAAATACGTACTTATGTCTTGTTTAAATTCATTATTGATGGATATGTTCACTTTTAGCTTGTAAAGTTATTTTCTTTATGACAGAAAAGAATACTTATTATTGTTAAGGGTCTTGAAATTATTTCTCAATTTGAAGTAGTGAGTTACTTGTATCTAGAGATTTGGTGTTATTTTTGACAGGCATATCATAGTGTATTGTATTTATGGTCTAGCGATTTGCAAAATCATCGCTTAAGGTTGAAGTTGACCACTTTGGCATGCACATGATAATTGGCTCATTCACATGTAGAAATTGTAATTTAAGAGCTACTTTTAAGACCTAACTCCTTTATCGATCCTTAATTTTTTTTATTAACGAGATTTTGTTCCATGATTATATGCCATGATGAAATGCGAAGTTCTTTTGATATATGTTTCCAGTCACGATTTACTCATTTTCGTGGTCAAAACTGTCTTTGATTTTCTCTTGTTTAAATTGAAAAGTTATTAGGGTTATAGAGTTTATTGAAATAGTGTAGAACTAAAATAGGAGTTGGCATAATTGGACACCTTTTTAGAATTAACCTTTTACTACTTTTCCTATCTTGTCTTTGAATATAATTTCTCACATATTTTTAATATAGGTTATTTGCTTCACCTCGCTTATTGATTTATTTTTTAAAGTATTTTTGTGCATTTAGACGTCCCATTGTTATTCACATACTACCATGAATTTTTTTTCAAATTTGTTGATTGATTCCATTTGGTATTGAAAAGTGTTGTTGCATTAGTATGTCTTGTATTTCATATTTGAGATGTCACAAAAAGATTTCCTCATCTTATGCTCGTTCGCCTTTTTCTTTCTTTGATGAAAACATGTCTTAGATTATATCATATCATAGTATTTGGTGCAAATATGTGTATCTATAGAAAATATTTATCCAAATTTTAAGCCACTATGCTTGTGGGATCCATGCCTTTTTTTTCAAGGTCTAGTTGATTATATTGTGCTATATTCAATTTTTTGTAATATTGTTTAAGAGATGGGTTAATTTCTTTTTTGTTGGATAATTTGGTTTGCTTTGATATCATAGTTTATGATCTGAGGTGAATTTATGCACCTTAGTGTTGTTATCCTAGCTTGTTTAGCCTTTTTTTAGGACTTCTTGTGTGCTTAATGAGTCATAGATGGTATAAATGAGCATATAAGTGTTTAATTACTTGATAATAATTTTTAAGGTGTATTTTAAACAAGTTTTGATTCAAATTGATCACTTAGAGTTCAAATGAGAAAACTAGTGTTACTAGCTTGAGCTAGGTGTTGTTCTAGTTGATATCGATGGATTCTAGTGAGTGTAATGAGTTCCTAATGGTATGATTGTGTAATTATGTGTGGAACAACTTGTGTATAGTGTTTATAGTGCAACTGAATCAATCCAAGAGTCAAAACTAAGTGAAAGATCAAAAGGGGCAAAACTAGCATTATTAGCTTAAGTTTCTAGTTCGTCGTCTTGGATGTTATGTTGTTTTGTGCTCTAATTTGTTGTGTTTAATGATATAGGATACTTGGTGAGTTAATTATGATTATATGTGGATGATATATAAGCTTCAAATCAAGTGAAAAAAACACAAAAAGTCTTGGAATTGATCAACGAAAGTACAAGACACAACTTGACATGAATTGGACACCTTGGATGTCAAGGGAGCATCGCGGACCAAAGCAAAGGCTAATAGGTGCGTTCCATACAAAATGATCTTCATAAGGGACCTAAAATAGTTTATATCCATGATAAGGTCACGTGGTGAATCTAGACGCAGAAAATTAACCCCACGATGTGGCCAAGTACAAAAATCGATAGTTTTGTCCTCCTATAAATAGGACACTTGTATTTGATCTTAGACACCTTGTACGACTTTGAAACTTGGAGAGGGGATTGAAAACACTTTAATTAGGGTTTTTAAATTCTTACTTTAGTTTTTGTATGGATTTTAACATGTTTTCCGTAATTGTGATTACGGTTATGTCCATTAGCGGCTAAAAGCCCCCTTTCCGGGGTTAAGGCCAAGAACATGATTACTATTGCTTTGAATTGATATGGTTTTGATTTATTATCATATTTGTTTATTTATTTATCCTTTTTAAAACTATTTTAAGAATTAGCTACCCTTAGGATACATCCATTGTCAACTTTGTAAGCCCAAGAGGGGGAATAAGAAGATAGAACATAGGGATAAATAGAATAAGTTTCTTATTCTTTTGTAAAATAAGGAATTTGAATTAGTGACTAAGGATAGGGATATACCTAGAAGCCTTGTTTGTTTCACCTATAGGATGATAGATTCATGCATCTAATTGGATTATTACATCCCCACTTAATGATGTAGTTGTAATGTCCAAGTTAGATAGACGATTAGAGGTCGGGAGACCATGATCATGCGATAAACCCTATGACTCATCAACCAAGATAAGTAGTCCAACTAATAGAGTTTAATGGCGTAGTATGATTGTTCGTAAGCCTTAACCCTGGGTCTCTATCGATTGATTGTCCAAATTCATTAGTTTTCCACTTTAGCTACTTTACTTTTAGTTTACATCTCTAAGACCCTCTTGGTTACTTTATCTCAATAGTTGAACTAGAATTGGATAAGTTGTAGACACAAGTCTCTGAGGGATCAATATTCGACTTTAATTAAGGCTACTGTATTACTTGGTGAGACCACGTACACTTGCGTGTGTACTTGGGCGCAAAGTTTACTGTTTCTTTATGCTTGAGAATATTATCTTTTTCATCTCATCATTTATCTATTAAGTGTAGAATTTTCTAACACATATTAATTCTTTTCTTTTTTATCTTTTTCCTTGTATGAATCTGTTTTGGAGTCCAAATGGACTCCATTCCTCTTGTATTTGGTAATGGGCCAATGAGGCCCACCTCTCCGAGCCAAGTCTGAAGTTTAAATTCAAAGTCGATTATATGGCTGCGAGTGCAAGAAGATAGATGAAGAAGAAGAAGAAAAAAGGGTCAAAACTCATTGATGAGGTCACTAAGAGACTTGAAAAGTCTCGATTTTTATTATTGCCTCATTCTTTCTTTATTTCTTTATTTATTTATTTATCTATTTGTTCATTCATTTGGGCCTCAAAGCCAAAGTTGAAATTTAATACAGGTAAAGTGGATTTTGGGCCTCAAAGGTTCGAAAACTAGTTTAGGACAGGTTATGAGCCAAAAGACTAAGTATTTATATTAGGACAAATAAAGATAGGTCAAAAGCCCAAATTATCTTAGGATAGGAGTTATGAATTTGGGCCTAATAACCTAAGTCTTTTAGTCTCTCCCTTTCCCCTTTATATGCTAATTGTTTTTAGTTTTTTTAGACTTAATTAAAAATTTCCGCTAAGTCGTCAAAACTTATTTTGCCTAAATCTTGAATACAAAATTTTTCCATAATCGATTTTCTTTCAAAAAACATTTTTTCTTTAAAAGTTAGTTAAAAATTTATTTTCAAATAGTTTGGATAATCGCAAGTTAGCGGATACTCTTGGTGCTTTAACAACCTTCCAAGAGTATTAATTGGAACCACTTACTCGGAATTTCTAAACTTAAAAGATTTGTTATGTTTCGAATCTTTTAAGTAATATTTTTAATTTTTCTTGATATTTTCTCAAAAATCAAATGGCAACTCTGTAATTTCTTAAATTATTTCAAAATTTTCTTTAAAGTTTTGAAATGGTTTAAAAAGTCAAAAATAATGTTTTTCAATCCTTCGAATCGAAAAAGGGCAAAACATACTAAACCCCAAAAATTCATACTAAGGTGATTTCTACCCAAAAACTAGACTAAGGCATCTAATTTCTACTTATATATGTTAAATAAGACTAAATACGTCCTGAGGCAACATTTTAACTCAAGGAAATGAGGAGTAGGTTAATTCTACCTTAAACGGTTCTCTAACCGGCTATATTCTAAATTTTCACCAAACAGACAATCAAGTCATAATTTCCAACCCAAATCTAGCATAATACTACCCTGATATCATAATGAAGCTCAATTTATGAGGAAAGTAAGCCTAGCCTTCCTGGACTCCGATGAATGCACGAGAAAAGCCACTAAATTAGAGATCTTCCCTTTAGAGAAGCCTTCGAACAATGACACGTTATCAAAATAATGATCTACATATTAATACGAGAATAATGATACCCATTTGCATATAAATGCTTCATGTCTAAAATTAAGCTAAAAATTTTATGTGGGATCTGCTTGCAGAATCACAACTTTGAAATCGTCAAAATGTCCCTCTAGGAAGAACGATCGTTACACTAAAAATGGATGAAATTTGAGCACAATTACATCATCAAATCAGCCCATAGAGGATTAGGAATTTTGATATTAAAGCAAGGAATTAAATAAAAAATTAAATAAAACATACGAGAATCCTTGATGAGAAAACGTCCCTACAAACTCTCCATACTCTCTTAGCTCTCTAAGGATTTTTGTGAAAGTTGGGACTTATAAAAATGAAAGAGAACCATGTTTGATAGCAAGTCATACAGTCAGGGGTCCATTTATCACGATCGTGAGGACCCTATCACGAACATGACCCTCAACCTGAATTAGCTTTTGCAAACGCAGAGACCAGCCCTCGACCACGATATCAATAAACTTGGCCTTTGTGAATGCAGTCAAGGTCATCGCACTCATGATAGCTATTCACCTTAGCCTTTGCGAATGCATATAAAGTCCTCGCAAAGGTGAAGGCCATTTTTGGACTGCACCAGCAAATGTAGCATTTGTCAAGTCTCCGATCGGACCTTCGGGATTCATTTGAAATTTTGTGAATGCAAATAAACTATGCTACCCTATCAAATTTAACATTTCAAACTCAACGACTCCATCTAAATTTCCATACTGGGTCATTTCGATGAAATATGGATCCCACACCTAATAATCGTTTTAACTAAAATTCACCCAATAACCCAAAATGAGTTCGAAAGCCATGAGACCCAAACCAAAGGCCTTGTAACCTAAAATCAGCATTCCAAATCTAATAAAGCTGTCAGAATTGGCATATGAGGTTGTTAACCTAAAGTTTAAGCCCGATACCGAATTCTCAACAAAAACCTCAAAATAGAAAATTGACTCTAAAAACCAAACAAACCACCCGATAAATGAACTATCAGCTCCAGCAAGTCATAAATGACATAGGGCAGTTATGGAAAAGCTCTAAATATTGAAATAGTATAGAAATGTAGAAAATGACATAGAGGGTCATTAAACTTGCTCCCTCACTTTGAATTTTTGTAGGGAAACTCTTATTACACCCATTATCCAACCGTCTCACCTTTTCCTCCATACTTCTAAACCTCTCATTTTTTCGGCTACCCTTCTATTCATGTCAGTCACTTGACCAATTATCATGTGACCCCATGTTGTTCATCGGTCTTTTTTCACCACAGTTATAATAAAAGTAATTAGACATCGTTCCTGCAAAACTCAACACACGGGGTTAGCAAAAGATGAATCCTCACGTTACTCATATTTGAGATCTCATATTACCTTTTATGTTGCCCTTCTCGTAATTGTTAGTAAACGACTTAGCTCATTAAGTCACAAGGTCACATATCCTTTGTGGAGGAATAAGTTCTTGTTAATCGATAAAAGGACTAATCAAATTCAAATGGGAAGAGACAAAAAAGTTCAATGAGTATTTAAAATGGGAAAAGCTTCACAAATATTAACACAAAGAAAGTATGGACTCGAGAACTAATGAACAACTAAGTAGATTAATGATTAGTTGCAAACTAGTTTAGAAATCAAGAGAATTTATTAAGAATCAAAGGAATGAACTAAGAAGTTACAACTTGAGATTCGTTGCACAAAATAAGTTTGGGATTGCCAAACTATCACTCTAGGTCACCAAAGTGCAGCTTAGCTTTCCAAAGTCAAGTTTAGCTCGCCAAAGTACACAAAAACCTTATTAAAATATGTTTGGCTCTCAAAAGTACAACTTTTCATCATCATAGTACAACTTCACATCACCAAACTACAATTCAGCACACCAAAGTAGCTCCTTGCATTGCCAAACTTGGCACATTATAGATGAGAGCTTGGTGAGGCACCCTTGACTTTGGTAGATTGCCAAAATATCCATTATCTCACTAAACTAGGTAGTAATGCACGTTAATCCTTTCGAAAATTTTACTTTTATGGTCCCCCTTACTTTTTTTTTGTCCTAGTATTTGCCCTTTTTGTAAATTTCTTTTATACCAATAAGTACTTATTCTTTTTCTTTTTCCCTTTTATATCAAACACCACCTTTTTCAAAATTTTTGTTCTTCAAGCTATGGTGATCATGAAGAACACCCAAAATATGATGAACCTTAAAAGTTCATAATTCTTCCATTTTAGCTCTAAATTCAATGATATTCAAGATTTAGGCCCTCTTGCTATGGAGAACAAATTCTGATACCTTTCAAGCTTCAATTTTGATTCAAACTTCTTAGATTTTGAAACCCACTTCAAGCTATGAAGAACACCATGAACAAGTGAACTTCCAAAATTTGACCCCAGTAGGTTTTAATCGCGTTTTCTCTCAAATTTTGAATTTGAACTCAATTTTTGATAGAGAGAACAAACCCCAATTGTAAGATCACGCAAATTTCCCTCGTAGTTTGAGCCTTAGAGTGTATCGAATGAAGCATAATTTTGGCCCTAAAAGATATAGAAGTGACTCCTAAGTGAGTATCATATTAACTATATAGAATTTCCCTAATTTTAACTTTTTATCATATGGGAAATTTGATAAGCTTTCCATCAAAATAAGATTCACCCAAATACGATACCCGAGTAAGAAGTTATGGCTAATTTAAGACCTAGTCGTAAAATTGTCATTTTAGTGCTTGGCGCATCGCGGAGAGGGTCGATTTGACAATTGTCAAATTCCAGTAGAACTCCATGATATTGGTACATCACGCTGAGGTTCCAGGTCCCAACCATTGGGAAAATATTATGGCTCCGCGTTGCGGTGACTCCCATATTGCCAATTGTCAATTTCCAAAGAGCCACCGCGATAAGTAGCGCGTCGCGGTGACCCCTTAAATTGGGTTCCTAGTTCAATTTTTCCAGCATCATACAGATGTTAAAAAAGGCATTTTGGACTTTTTCCAAGCCTCTTAAACCGTGCAAACACTAAGTCAAAGTCATTTGCAAGCATCCTATGAAGTTTTTCTCAAGCTTTCTCCCAACAAAAACCCTAAGTATCAAAAACCTCTTCTAAGAATCTCAAGTATCCACCATGGATTTTCCAAATTGAGTCAATATTCAAGATTCCTAAGTCAAGGGTCTCAAGAACCCTCATTCAAGAGTATGAATAGATTTTCAAAAGCGAGAGTTCATCCAAAGCTTCTAATTCAAGGTATATGGGGTTTTAAAGTAACCCTTTTACCCTTGTTCCCAAAAGGATTATTTACATCATGAATTTCCTAAAATCTATGAAGTTTTTACATGAATTTGAATTGGGGGTTTTCACCCATTATTATTGAATGCATTACCTTGATATTTCCCATGAATTAAGAGTCAAATGGCATGATTTCTGCATGTTTTATTGAGAATTTATAACTGGGTATAAACCCCATAATTTTACTCCTTGAGATGCTAATATTTGCAATGTTGAGTTATTGAAGCATGTGACTAGATTGAGATTTTGAGATAAATTCCTGAAATTCCCAGATTTTCACATGATTTATGAATCTATATGCTATATATTATGATTTTAATGAGCTTTAACTTGATATTGAACAATGGGTTAGTAAGCCATATTTGAGACTTGTGAAATTATGAACTCTTGTGCATTAAGCACCCATGATTTGAGTATTTTGAGATGATTGAAAAATGAATTGACCTAATGGTCCGAAAGCTTTGAAATCCACTTCATCATATGAGATTATCGATTTGATTATTGGGTTCGCGGTGAACCATGAGATTATTCTAAAAGAGGATTTTGATGAGATGAGTACAGATAATCTAAAGAGAGTAGTACTTAGCACCGAGCGAGTAAGTCACTTGGTTTCTTTCCCCAAAACTATGTGCCACTGTAGGTAGGGCCTGAGGCCGAGTTTATGATGATTATGATTGGACTCGAGGTCGAGTTTCATTTAGTGATCACTAGACCTAGGTTATACTCCCTGGAAAGAGTATGACGCTCCTCCCTAACGTGGGGTTTCCTCCTACGAGGACAAAACGTTAGACTCCATGTAGCTCGCATAGTTTATGTCAGTTAAGAGAACCTCTCTTTCCCTTTTAAACTTTGAAATTTGATACTTATTTTCCTTTTCTATGAGTTATTTTCCTAAATGGTGGAATTGCAAAGTTGTTCCCTAATTAAAGTGCTTCCTTTAGGTGAGTTATTTCCCTAAATAAAAGTATATTCCCTTGATATAGTACTTTTCATAAAGCTTTGAGATAAGTTATTTTCTTGAGCTAGAATACTTTTCCATTTTAGATAGAATGATTTTCCTAAAGGTTAAAATGAGATATTTTCCTAAGGTGAATGAAATGCCTTCAAATATGTTTCCAAGTCATATGATTCCGAATTCCAAGTATATGAGTTCTAAATAATTATGAAATGTTGAGCATTGAAGATGTTTTACCCTCCATGAGAAATATGCATGAGTTGAAAGTATTGTTCAAACTCCCTTAGCCTTTGGGTATTAAGAATAAGAGAGGATTTTTTATTTTTAAGGTTAAAGAGCGATGACTCACGCGATTTGTGTTTAAGCCTCATTCTACATGATTTATAAGCTTTATATTTTATACTTGTTCAAGCCATGTGAGTCGTCTCATTTTGCATACATGATTTGGTTGAAGAAGATCGGTACTATTTTTATACATATGCATTCACCCCCGCATACTCAGTATATTCCAAAGTACTGATTCACATATATGTCTATGTGTTATATTGTCTTATAATGTAGGTTCAGGTGCTCAGTCCCAGCATCATCCATGATTCTTTGAGTACCTTGCCTACGTTTTCTATAGTGGTGAGTCCTCATGGTTTGAGGACCGATCTTCAAATATTTTTTGTATTTAAGTGACTATGTTTTATCTTCAGTTCATTTTGAGCCAGTTGGGGATCTGTCCCAATGGCTCTCTAGTTTTTTATTCGTGGAGGTTTTGTCAGACTAGTATCATACTTATGATGTGTTGAGAGTTTGGTATTGTGGTTTTGTTGAGGTTTCTCTGTATTGTGGTCATATAGACCGAGTATCTTTCCTGTATTTCCATTAATGTGATATGACTATGCGAGTATTGAGTCTATTTCATCTTGAACTGAGTGTTATTGGTAGAAATTGGCTCTAAGGGTTAGCTTAGGGCTACTTATAGCCTTAAGCACCGTGTGACATCTCGGGAGACAATTTTGTTTAGTTACAAACTTGGTACTAGAGCCTACGGTTTCTAAGGAGTCCTAGAGAGTCTAATAAGCCACGTTGAGTAGAGTCTTGATCATCGGTGTATAGCACACCACATCAATAAGCAAGAGGCTACGAGACGTTTTAGGAAAAAGTTGTTTCTTCTTTTAGATTCTATTGTACCTACAGTTGTCCCTCTTATCTAATGGTCCATGCTCTTCTATTTTTAGAAAATGCCTCTTCGGATAGCAAATGTTCGCGGGAACAACGATGAGTAACCCTCACCTGTTGATCCTCTAAATGAGATAGTGTCCTATGCTGAGTTTAAGACGGCCTTTCGGGCATTATCCTAAGCGACTATGGCAAATGTTCGGGCCAATAACTAGCTTCAGTTGTAAATCAACAAGGAGGTAATGCAGCCATGGCTAAAATTCTTGATTTTATGCAGATGAAGCCGCCTGAGTTCTATAGGTCAAAGGTTAATGAGGACCCCCAGTTATACTTGGAGGAGGTGAGAAAGATCACTGATTTGATGCATATTTCAGAAAAAAAAGTATTGAGTTGGCATCCTATAGACTGAAGGACATTGCTTATGATTAGTTCATTTTGTAGCGAAGAGGTAGAGGTGTGAATGCCACTTCTATGACTTGGCAAGTGTTTCAAGATCCATTCTTGGACCAATTCTTTCCGCTTGAGATGAGGAAGGCAAATATTGAGGAGTTCATGAACTTAAGGCAGGGCTCCATGATTGTTAAGAAGTATTGTTTGAAGTTCAATCAGTTGGCCAAGTACGCTCCTGATTTGATTTCCGACACTCGAGCTAGTATGAGTAAGTTTATGACCGATATTTTTGGGATGGTACTGAAGGAGTGTAGGGTTGCGATGTTACATAAGGATATGGATCTAGCTAGGCTGATAACGCATGCCCAACAGATAGAAATGGATAAGCTTATAGAAAGAGATAAAATGAGGGGTAGCAAGAGGGCTAGACCTGAGCAGCATGAGTTTAGCCAGCCTAGGTTCCATAAAGGGAATCACCCCTAGTTTCAGAGATGACCATCTATTCCAGTGCCTTCATCAACTAGTGCTCCTCAGCCTAGAGGTAGGCTGAAGAAAGGGAGCAGGTCTTTCATATCTGGGTCGTAGATCAGTGTTGGTGACTGGCCCCATTATCCTTCTTATGCCAAATATGGTAGGAATCACCTTGGAGAGTGTTACGAAGATTTGAGGGGTTGTTTTGGTTGTGGCAAACAGGGTCACAGATAAAGATTGTCCCCATGCCAAACAGGGAAATAGAGATGCCCGACCTCAGGCATAGGCTGCTAGTGCACCAGCTCCAGTACTCCGTCCCACCCCTACTCAGGGCTCTTCTTCTAGCACCGCTGGCGGTCAACTCCAGAACAGGTTCTATGTCTTGCCACCCCGTTGGGAGCATGAGAACTCTCCTGATGTTGTTACTGATATGCTCCGCATCTTTTGTCTTGATGTTTATATGTTGTTGGACCCCTGGTCAAATCTCTCTTATATGATCCCACTTGTAGCTGTGAATTTCAAAATGAGTCCCGAAAAGATTCCTGAGCCTTTCCTAGTTTCTACTCCAGCCGAAGAGCCAGTTGTTGCTAAATAAGTTTATAGAGGTTTTCCTGTTACTGTGCTTCATAGAGTCGTACCCACTTATTTGATAGAGTTAGATATGGTAGATTTTGACCTTATTCTGGGTATGGATTGGCTTCATTCTTACTACACGTCTATAGATTATCGTACCTTTATGGTCAAGTTCCATTTTCCTGATGAACCAGTGATTGAGTAGTCCAGGAGTTTGGTATCTCCCAAGAGTCATTTTATCTCCTATATCAAAGCTAGAAAACTAATATCCAAAGGTTGCATTTACCACCTAGTTAGAGTCAAAGACACTCAGTCCGAGGCTCTAACTATTCAGCCAGTCAATAGTGTTAATGAGTTTTCAGATATCTTTTCGAAAGATCTCCAGGGTACCTCTCGATAGAGAGATAGAGTTCGAAATTGACCTTCTTCTCGACACTCGACTTATTTCTATTCTACCGTACCATATGGCACCCATAGAGCTTAAGAAGTTGAAGAAGCAACTCAAAGATCTCTTAGATAAAGGTTTCATTAGTCCCAGTATTTCTCCTTGGGGCGCACCTGTGTTGTTTATGCAGAAGAAAAATGGATCTTTGCATATGTGCATTGATTACCGTCAACTGAACAAGGTCACAGTCAAAAATAAGTATCCTTTTCCAAGAATTGATGACCTGTTCGATCAGTTGCAAGGTGCAAGTTATTTCTCCAAGGTAGACCTTAGATTCGGTTATCATCAACTTAAGGTGAGGGAATGTGATATTCCAAAAATGGCCTTCCGAACCTACTATGGTCACTTTGAGTTTCTAGTCATGTCTTTCGGGCTAACCAATGCCCTAGCAGCTTTCATAGACCTTATGAATCGAGTGTTCAAGCAATACCTTGATATGTTTGTCATTGTATTCATAGATGATATCCTTGTGTACTCCCGTGATGAGAATAACCATGCGAATCATCTTAGAATTGTCTTATAAACTCTTAGAGATCACCAGTTGTTCATCGAATTTAGTAAGCGTGAATTCTGGCTAAGGTTTGTAGCCTTTCTGGGTCATATTATTTCGGCCAAAGGTATTAGAGTCGATCCCTTAAAGATAAAAGCTGTGAGAAATTAGCATAGGCCTATCTCTCAATCTGACATTAGGAGTTTCTTGGGTCTATCGGGCTATTACCATCGTTCGGTTGAGGGTTTCTCTTTCATTGCATCTCCTATGACTTGGTTGACCCAAAAGAAAGTTAAATTCCAGTGGTCTGATTCCTGTGTAAAGAGTTTTCAGAAGTTGAAGACTCGACTCACTTCAACCCCTGTGTTGACTTTGCCAATGGTACTGATGGTTTTGTGGTGTATTATGATGCCTCTAGAGTTGGTTTGGGTTATGTGTTAATGCAGAGAGGTAAGGTTACAGTTTATGCCTCTAGATAGTTGAAGTTGCATGAATAGAACTACCCGACCCGTGATCTTGAGTTAGTTGTTGTGGTCTTTGCTTTGAAAATCTGAAGACACTATCTTTATAGTGTCCATGTTGATGTGTTCACTGATCATAAGAGCCTTCAATATGTGTTCACCCAAAAAAAGTAGAATCTTAATCAGAGGAGGTGGTTGGAGTTGTTGAAAGGTTATGATATGAGTGTATTGTATCACCCGGGCAAGGCTAATATAGTGGCGGACGCCCTTAGAAGATTATCTATGGGTAGTGTTGCGCATATAGAAGAGGGTAAGAGAGAGTTAGCTCATGATGTGCTTTTCTGGCTAGGTTGGGTATTAGATTGCTTGATTCAGCGGAGGGGAGTATGTTGGTGCAGAGTAGTTCCGAATCCTCTTTAGTTTCGAAAGTGAAGGAGAAGCAAGATAGAGACCCTAGTTTGGTCAAATTAAAAGAGTCAATTAAGGACCAAATGGTAGAGGTTTTCTCCCAAGGGAGAGATGATGTATTGAGACTACATGGTAGGTTGTGTGTCCTATGTGTTGATGAACTGAAGCAGAGGATTATGGCTGAAGCGCATGGCGTATGTTATTTCATTCATCCCGACACTACCAAGATGTATCTCGACTTGCGGGAGATCTATTGGTGGAATGGTATGAAGAAAGACATAGCTAAGTTTGTAGCGAGGTGTGCAATATGTCAACAGGTTAAGGTAGAGCACCAAAGGTCGGGTGGTGTGATACAAGAGTTTGGTATACCTATTTGGAAGTGGGAGATGGTAAATATGGACTTCGTGATCGGGTTGCCTCTTTCGTGCCGTCATTATGATTCTATTTGGGTTGTTGTGGATAGGCTGACTAAGTCCATACATTTCTTGACCATGCATACATCTTATACGGCTGAGGATTATGCTATATTGTATATTCGAGAGTTGGTTAGGCTGCATGGAGTTCCATTGTATATCATTTCGGATAGGGATACTCAATTTACTTCCCAGTTTTGGAGGACTTTTCAGCAGGGTCTTGGTACCCAAGTTCTTCTGAGTTCTGCGTTTCACCCGTAAACAGATGGTCAGGCTGGGAGGACCATTCAGACCTTGGAGGATATGTTGAGAGCATGTGCCCTTGATTTTAAAGGTAGTTGGGATGAGCATTTGTCATTGATTGAGTTTGCCTATAACAATAGTTTCCATACTAGCATTGAGATGGTACCGTTTGAGGCCTTGTATGGTAGGAGGTATAGATTACTCATAAGTTGGTTTGAAGTGGGTGAAGCTGCCGCGATTGGGCCCAATGCAGTATTTGAAGCTATGGAGAAAGTTAAGTTGATTAGAGAGAGGTTAAAGATGGCTCAAAGTTATCAAAAGTCTTATGTTGAGGTGAGGAGAAGAGATCTTGAGTTTAAGGTGGGTGATTTGGTGTACTTGAAGATTTCACCCATGAAAGGGGTGAAAAGGTTTGGTAAAAAGGGAAAGTTGAGTCTTCATTATGTTGGCCCGTATAGAGTCTTGAGTCGTGTTGGTAAAGTGGCCTATGAGGTTGAGTTGCCCTCAAATTGTCAGCCGTTCATCCTATCTTTTATGTCTCCATGCTCAAGAAACATATTGGTGATTTTGTTGTGGTTGATCCTCAGAGAGTGCTGAGATTCAGGATAGTCTTTTCTTCGATGAAATTCCTGTTGAGATCCTAGACTTTCAAGTCCTTAGGCTGAGGAACAAAGAGGTTTCCTTGGTCAATGTAATACCCCGTATATTTCTAAACTGGAAAATGAACCGTTGTTCCTACACATGAAACCTCCTATCCTGTGATTCATATTTGAGTACATGAATTAGGATGAGTATCCTAGTGATAATAGAGCTTATGATATGTCAAGCATGTTCATAAGAGTCACTTAGAGTAAAGCAAGCTAAGAACTTCTGAATCCACCAAGTTTTCGTGTGTGATTTCACATAGGTCATCTTTGATCGAGTATAACTTGGTTTATATGTGGTATTTTAGCAGATTTATACCCTCCAAATTGTAAAGAATTGAATAAGCTTTCCGTCGATACTAAATTCGCCTAAAACGAACACCCAGTGAAGAAGTTATGGAAATTTGAACTTTCAGCTGAGTCATTTCAGTCAGTGGCGCGTCACGCCGTAAGCCAAAATAACGTTTGTCAATTTCTAGTGTCTCTCCGTGATTCCATCACATCGCGGTGAGTTTCCAGGTCACAAACATGTGGCAACGCAATATCTCTGCCTCGCGCCGAAGGCCCAAATCGGGTAATTTTCACAAAAATTAAATGACGCATCTAGAGGGGTATTTGGGTCATCTTTCACCCCTATATATTCCATAAACATGGAATTTATCCCCAATCCAACCACATTATACTCTCTTTTCTCAAAATTCTCTCAAGAACCCCATAGGGTTTTCATAGGAGCTTCAAGATTCAAAGGATTTCACCGTAAATTTTCATGGATCTTCCATCTAAGGTGTGTGTAGTGTTCATCTATGGATCCATTTCGTTCATAGAGTTCAAGAACCATGTTTTAAATATTATTTTGTGATTGTCTTGTTGTGATATGACCATGTACATATTGATGATTGTTGTTTGAGTTTCAAGATAATATCTAAAGGTGTTTTCATGAAGTATGTGTTCGTTAGTTGAAATCCATGAACTTTATTGGTTTAAAATGGGGAAATTCATAAAAACACACCTAAGCTAAAAGAATGCATGCAAAGTATTTGATAAAATGCTTAAGGTGATAAGATTCGTGTCCCATGATTTAATAATGCTTAAATGACAAGTCCATACTCTATGCTTTATGATTTCACATGAATTCCACGTGATTGATATGCGTCGTTGTTGTGATATGGATTGAGCATGATATTGAAGCTATGCAAGTGTACATATGTTGTATGAATTACTCTTCCATACGTAAGATGTTGAGAACTATGCTTAGTGTGAAATCCCCTACTTATGATACGGTGAATTGTGAACTCTATTTTTATGATCAAGTCAATTATGTGTGTTAGTTTCCTTCTATCGAGTCCTGGAGGTACTTGTACTCGAAAAATATAGTTGTGTACCTAGAGCCATGTCACGTTATCATGATAATCTCAGTCAATCCATGATCTATAGAACTCAGTCAGTCATGTGACTCAGGAAATCTCAGAAACCTCATGATCTAAATAAATTCTCTGATAGTAGTACTATTCCATCAGTCAATGGAAGTAAGTTACTCAGTCCATGTACAGCCAGTTAAATCATGTTCAATATCTTTAGATAGGAGTAGAAGTTAGTACTGAGTGAACCCAAGGATGGGAACTCACCTGCCAGTTTAGGGTGTGATTCTTAGTGGTCATCCCTGTGTTCCAGAACTACGTAGTCAACGTAGGTTGAGATATATTAACCTGCCAGATTAGGGTTGATGGGGTGGCTTAACCTGTCAGTTTAGGGTTCCCACCGTTCTCATTCGAGTACCTGCCAGCTAAGGGTCACTCACAACTGTCCTTACCAGTGGCGCGAAATTGACACCTTTCCAATCGGGGTAGAGATTGGACCCCAACTTAGCTATATGCGTTATTGGGGCATGTCGTTTAAACAACTACCTCCCACAGTTTCAGTCCTAGTCTTAGTAAAAGAACTCAGATAGTTCTTTAGATTTCAGTATACCAAAACTGTCAGTTAGAGTCAATTCAGTTACAGTACGAAACTCAAGTAGTTCCATCAAATTCAGGACTGTCAGACACAGTCATCCATGTCATCAAAATTCTAGTATCAGTCATGTTAGATAACAGTAAACCATGTATTAACGTACAGATCCAGATATCATGTATTCACGGTCTCAGTTACTATGTATGCATGCTTGCACTCTCACGTTCATATTAGTCAGTCCGATAGCATTGCTCATGCATGTAAACCCTTTTGCCGTTAGCCTACCTCACTCGTATACTCAGTACTTTCAGTTGTACTGACGCATTTGCGCTATGGTGCTTTCTTATATGTTACACCATAGGCTCAGAGTCGTGAGTTCCAGATCAGCAGTAGCAGTAGCATTCCAGTACGTAGAGTGGCAGTGAGTCCTCATCCATCCGAGGACGATATTATTTTATTTCATTCATTATTTCAATTCAGTTTTGTTAGACGGAGTTAGTTGGAGACATATTCCTTCAACTTCTTATTTCAGACAGTATTTAGAGGCTCTTAGATTTAGTTCAAATTTGATTCAGACTTCAGTTGTTTAGGGAATTTGTCACCCATATGGACCTTATGTTTTGTCAAACACTTTATTTAGTTGAAACTTATGGCTTATTGTTTATGTTTTCCGCATTTTACATGTATATTATACAGTGTATAGGTACAGATATCAGTCATGGGTTAGCTTGTGGTCCTTCGGGGTCATAAGCATCGTGTAGCATTCCAATTCAGAAAATTGGGGTATTACAGTCAAGGTATTGTGGTGGAATCAATCTGTTGAGGGTGCTACTTAGGAAGCAGAAGCAGACATGCGAGCTAAGTACCCGCACCTCTTTTTTACGGGTTCAGACCAAGCTGAAGCTACTATTCTTCCGTAATTTAGCCTTTCTAGTCTAAAGTTCAGCTATGCATCTATCCTTGTATGAGTTCTTGCTTTGTCCGGAGTATTCATGAGTTTAGAAAGGTCTTGAGACGTTTAAATATTATTTCAGCTATGTGTGCTCTATTTTTTCTGTCCTTCATCTAACTAGCGACATTCGAGGACGAATATTTCCAAGGAGGAGATATTGTAAGACCCCGCAAAGTTTCCTCGTAGTTTGAGCCTTAGAGCATATTGAATGAAGCATAATTCTAGCCCTAAAAGATGTAGGAGTGACTCCTAAGTAAGTATCATGTTAACCATATAGAATTTCCCTAATTTTAATATTTTACCACGTAGGAAATTTGATAAGCTTTTCATCGATATAAAATTCACCCAAATCCGATACCCGGGTAAGAAGTTATGGCTAATTTAAGACCTAGTCATAAAACCATGTCATTTTAGTGCTTGGCGCGTCGCGGAGAAGGTTGATTTGACAATTGTCAAATTCCAGTGGAACTCTGCGATATTGGCATGTCACGCTGAGGCTCCAGGTCCCAACTAGTGGGAAAATATGATGGCTCCGCATTGCGATGACTCCCATATTGCCAATTGTCAATTTCCAGTGAGCCACCGCGATAAGTGGCGCATCGCGGTGACCCCTTCAATCGGGTTCCCAGTTTAATTTTTTCAACTTTGTACAGGTGTTAAAAGAGGCATTTTGGACTTTTTACAAGCCTCTTAAACCGTGCAAACACTAAATCAAAGTCATTTACAAGCATTCTATGAAGTTTTTCTCAAGTTTTCTCTCAATAAAAACCCTAAGTATCAAAAACCTCTTCCAAGAATCTCAAGAATCCACCATGGATTTTCTAAATTGAGTCAAGATTCAAGGTTCCCAAGACAAGGACCTCAAGAACCCTCATTCAAAAGTACGAATAGATTTCCAAAAATAAGAGTTCATCCAAAGCTTCTAAGTCAAGGTATGTGGGGTTTTGAACAAGGGTAGCCCTTTCACCCTTGTGCCCAAAAGGCTTATTTACATCATGAATTTCCTTAAATCTATGAGGTTTTTACATTATGAATTTCCCTAATTAAAGTGCTTCCTTGAGGTGGGTTATTTCCCTAAATAAAAGTATATTCCCTTGATATAGTACTTATCATAAAGCTTTGAGATAACTTATTTCCTTAAGCTAGAATACTTTTCCATTTGAGATAAAATGATTTTCCTAAAGCTTGAAATGAGATATTTTCCTAAGGTGAATGAAATGCCTTCAAATATGTTTCCAAGTCATATGATTCCGAATTCTAAGTATATGAGTTCTAAATAATTATGAAATGTTGAGCATTGAAGAGGTTTTACTCTCCATGAGACATATGCATGAGTTGAAAGTATTGTTCAAAGTCCCTTAGCCTTTGGGTATTGAGAATAAGAGAAGATTTCTAATTTTTAAGGTTAAAGAGTGATAACTCACAAGATTTGTGTTCCATGCCTCATTCTACATGATTTATGAGCTTTATATTTTATACTTGTTCAAGCCATGTGAGTAGTCTCATTTTGCATACATGATTTGATTGAATAAGATCGATACTATTTTTATACATATGCATTCACCCCCGCATACTCAGTACAATCCAAATTACTGATTCACATATATGTCTGTGTGCTACATTGTCTTATAATGTAGGTTCAGGTGCTCAGTCCCAGCATCATCCGTGATTCCTTGAGTACCTTGCCTATGTTTTCTACAGTGATGAGTTCTCATGGTTCGAGGACCGATCTTTAGATATTTTCTATATTTGAGAGACTATGTTTTATCTTCAGTTCATTTCAAGTCAGTTGGGGACTTGTCTCAACGGCACTCTAGTTTTCGATTCGTAGAGGTTTTGTTAGACTAGTATCATACTTGTGACGTGTCGAGGGTTCAGTATTGTGGTTTTGCTGAGGTTTCTCTATATTGAGGTCATATGGACCGAATATCTTTCCCGTATTTCCTTTCATGTGATATGACTATGCGAGTGTTGAGTCTATTTCATCTTACATTGAGTGTTATTGGTGGAAACCGACTCTATGGGTTAGCTTGGGGCTACTTGTAGCCTTAAGCACCGTGTGACATCCCGAGAGACGATTTCGGGTCGTTACACCAATACAATTGAATTTCTAATTTAACCCGATTCTAAGAACCCACTTGCTCTTCTTCAAGCTTTTTCCACCCAACAATAGTGAAAACTTTAATTCAAACCTAAACAAGATGAATCTCAGATTCATACCTAATAAACTAAAGAAACATGAATCTAGTTTTGAAAACTCAAATAAACACGAATCGAATAATTTATTTTATATTTTAAATATTTTTTTACCCAAATTTTTTGTTACTATTTTTAAATTTATGATCCTAGGACTAAGAATTGTTAGAACAACTGTTAACCTAAGCTTGATATGCCCAAATTACAACTTTCGATAGAAAGTATAAGCGATCGCTGTCAAATATAGAACCCAACTAGGTTGGGTGTCGAATCCCACAGGGAATACTGTGCTTACTAAGTGTTGTAATCGTTATTAGACTGTTGATCAAAGGTTCCTAACCAAGAAGGGGGGTTGTTGGGTTTTAATTTGTAAAATAATTAATTGTAACAAGAGTATTCTAACTAATGATTCTCTTTGTATTTCCTAACTTTATGAGATTAAACAAACCAGGGTTATGGTCACCAAAATGCTAGCACCATTTGGGTTGTGAATCGTTTATGAGTTCCACTTAGCAAATTCAATTGCAAGAAAGGTTGAGTCCTATTCTTTATCCCTTACTTTCTCAACCTAAGTGGATAGATTATCCTCTAATTCTCTCAAACTCGAAGGATGCATTATTTTTTCAACCCATTTCTCATGTAAGCTAATCCTGTTAGGGAATTTTCTATTACACTAAAGGTTAAAACCCTTAGAATTCGTGTAAACACTTTCTTTTCCCAACAAACACTTTCTTTTCAGACAAGTGTTGTTCTAGGGCGCACTCTTCAAGTTTGCAACCAAAAAAAGTCATGAAATTGAAGAAAAGTTTATGCAATGTCATTGAATTATGGAACTCAAATTGATTCCCAACCCATAGACGTGTTTCACATTAAGGATCCCATAACCCTAGTTATGGGAACTTAGCCACAATACTCCATAGAAGAAGAAGGAGTCATTCTTGTATTATTCATAAATAGATTAAGAATTTACTTACAAAGAATCCCAAGAATTAGTTCTTCAATCTTCAATAATCAATTGTTCAATGCTAAAGTACTCCCAGATCTCAAGAATCCCCAAAGTACTAGGTTACAAAGAGTTTCAATAGATGATAAAACTTGTAAAAAGAAAAAAGATATCTTCTTAACCCTAAAATTTTGTATTTATATGTTCCCAGCTAAAAAAGGAATTTACAATTTAAAAATAGAAAAGTCGCGTCCCAGTTGATGGTCCATATGGCGGATCGTCAAAGATTTGATGGCCCACCATTGTCCGTTACTCGTTTCTTCCAAATAGCAGTTTCTAGATAAGACCTGATGGTCCACTTGGTGGTCCGTCGAATGACTGACGGTCCACCATATTAATCGTCACTGAGTTCTTCTGGAGGGTGGTTTTTGGATAAGAATTGATGGTCCATCTGGTGATCCGTTGCATGACTGGCAGTCCACCATGTTGATCGTTACTGAGTTTTTCTGAAAGGTGATTTCTGGATAAGGGTTGACGGTCCATCTGGTTGTCCGTCACATGTCTGACGGTCCGTCATATTTTTCGTCACTCAAGGCATTTGTATGGTAGGTTTTGGATCGCCTTGAGGGTCGACCTGGTGGTCCGTCAAAAGACTAACGGTCCACCATTTTGACCTTCAAACTCACTTTTCTGCTACTTTTTCCAGCTTTCTTCTGTGGTTATCTCCTTTCACTGAAAATAATAAAACTTTATTAAATAATACTTTGGTTGACTGAAAACATACAATTTCCCTAAGAAAATGATGCTAACTGTTCCGTAATATACCGGAAGATCAACACCCTCAACTTAAGGTAATTGTTTGTCCTCAAGCAACTCAGCACCTAATTGCACACATAAACAGTAAAATGACAAGCAACCAACCCTTGAAACATTTTGATGCAACTATTCACTCATCAGTTCAATCATATGCATTTAACATATCAGGCTCCACACCCAGCATTTATTATAGTTCAGTTCACAATCATGAATGTTACATTCTACAGAGAACAACAAAGTTCAGTGAAACTTTGGTTGCCCTCACAACAATAAAATCCACCACTCAATATTTGATATGGACAAAGTCTAACTCTCACACTCACAAAGAAGTTACAACCATAGTCCAAGTACCCATAGGCTTGCACTAGCCATGACTCACTAGGATCAAACAGGTCTTTTCGAGGCTTGCAATGAGGTTTTGGGTCAGAAGGGGTATGTTTTTAGGTAAAATGACTCATTGAAACTTTGACTATGGTTGTAACTCCTTTCCCTAGCATCTTTTTCGACTTCAAGTTGCTATATATATATACATATATTTACAACAGCTACCTTTCGACTCAAGCTAATGCAGTCAGTGGCCAATCTTTTGACATTAGCCACCCTTAACTTAGATACTTTATATAAGTTAAAATATACAATGCTAAGTAATTTGCTAAGGCTGGAGCTGAATGTTAAAACCCTACGGAGAGTAATTATTAGCGACAGGATTTCAGAATGGGTTTTAAAGACAAAAGATGGGTTCAAAAGAGATAATCTTTCTGGTGGGTGTTGTTTATTTAGGTTAGAAGGGCTCAAAGTACAAGAAGGCTTGTTATCTTATCCTAATGACTCTCCTAGAAGACCGTATCTATGACTCGGGTAAGTTCTAGGTCTTAACCTATGAAAGAACTACAAGTAAAAC
Source organism: Capsicum annuum (assembly GCF_002878395.1). Lineage (NCBI taxonomy): Eukaryota > Viridiplantae > Streptophyta > Magnoliopsida > Solanales > Solanaceae > Capsicum > Capsicum annuum. The sequence goes on along the minus strand of NC_061116.1, from coordinate 101,282,994 downwards.
CTCACACACACAGGTAACGAAATTAAACTTTCTTTGCATTTCTTGGAATGTGTATTGCATGTTGCATGCACCTCTTCTAGACTAATGTTAAATGCAGAATTACTGAGAGTTATATATATATGTTTACATGAATAAGGTAAATAATTACATACACATGCTCATAGTCTTATGTCGCATCATTCATAGCCCATATTTACAAAAAAGTACTTAAACAGAAACAGTTTATATATACTTATTAAACACATATATTTACATCACAGGCTGCAGAATTTGAAATACGATAATAACAATACCCTAAACATGCCGCTTTTACTAGATAGTACATGATTAGATTCAGAATATTGGCAATACATCCCACCATGGTGTAAATATACCCCACCCCCATACAAAAAGATATGCATTGTCCTCAAAGCAATAAATTATCGTAACTGAGGATTGGGTTATCTACTTTGCCTCCTATTCCTCTAAGGCATCTTTCAAGTGGGTTGAGGTCCCTGCGTCCTCACCCTATGCAATGTTGGCCCCTATGATGGTAGGAGCGCTCACAACCTCACCCTCCACATTTTGAGGGATAGTCTCACGAATTGAACCTGTACTTCGCCCCTTTGCTGGGGCAGCACTAGTAGAGACTCCTGCCGCTTTATTTTCTTCTTCTCATTGCTTTCTTTCAGCATCTTTCTTTGACTTCTTTACAATTCTCTTCAAGTTATGCTGGTCTAAATCCTCAAGTGACATTGCTTCTCTCTTTCTTCTTTTTTCTTCTTTCCTTGCTGCTTTTTCATCTATTTGTTGCTTGTCTTTATCCTTCACGGGTCTACCCATCAGATCCAGAATGACCTCATCATCATCACTTACCGCCAAAGTCAGGTTAAATGCAGGCGGTTGTGATTGTTTCTTCTTTTAACTCCACTATGTTAGCCTTTACCTACTCAAATTCAGCCATAAGCTTAGCAAGATCAAGGAGAGATAGTGAATCTAGCTTTTTGTTAATACGAGCTTCTATGTTATCCATCCTAACTTGAATAGTTTGAAATGGCCTGACTGCTTCAGCCACAATTTTATCCACAAAAGGTTTGAAATCTCCAGCCCACTTTTCTAATTGCTTCTGAAACCACTTTTGATTCTTCACTACCTTGACAAAATTCACCAGGTTGAATCTGTATTCCACAAAATCTGCTTCACCAGCAAACTATATAGAATCTGACCCTGCAGACGTACCCTAGGGCACATAATTAGGTGGCACATATATGATAATGGGTAAAGGCATACCTTCGGGCATTTCTGTGGCTCTGAGAATTGGTACAGACTGAGATTGATATGCAGGAGGTTTGGTCACACGAATTTTAAACTTTGATTCATCTTTTGACTTCTCAATGTCCTGCTTATGTGTATCATATACCTTATTGTCAATCCTACTAATCAGTGGCACCCCAGCTTGTTTGCATAATTCAGTGATCAAACATATGAAGGGTACAGAGGTGGTCACTTTATGTGCTCGCACAAATATCTCGTCTGCAATTAGCTGACCAAAATTAATTGGTAGCCCTGAAATCAAACTGGACACTACTACTGCTCTGTGATGATCCAGGTTTCCATCTCCTTTTGTTGGCATTAACCTCAACCTGACAATAGCCCACTAGAACTTAGCTTTAAAGCTAAGAGTGAACTTTGCGATGCGCTCTTTGGAATTAGTCAACCAAGAAGGATTTCCATTATCAGTCAATAACGAGGCCGCCCAACGTCTCTGACTGGAAGCATTTCTCATTCTATACTCAAAATCTGGGACCGCAGGTGAAGCCTCATATCCTGGCCCGAATAGAATCCTATTAATTAATCGGGCTGAGATATCAATGGTGACCCCTCGGACCGGGACAGACTCCCTATTTGGTCTATGTGAGATTGGAGTTCCCTTTGGACATTTTGCTTTCACCAAACAAAGGTAATTTGCAAAGAATTCTCTTACCTAATTCGGTTGGTAGTTTCCTAGTGGTCTGCTCATCTATGCTAGTCCATATTCTTTGAACCGGCGCTCTAACTTGGGATATTCGTAAAGCTCTATTGTTATAATCTGATGTTCTTCTAGAAATTACCTTCGGATCCCTCGAGCTGTGGGTATCAACCCGTCATAGAACTCTTTGTGTGATCCCTCTATTTGTCACCTGATAGCGTCTCGAATATGGGGATCTTTCCTTCTGATAACATTCTCACCCTCCTGCTCATTTTCTGCATCAGTAGCTTCCGTTTGATCCCCTACATTAGCCGTTTCAGCTTCACCTTCTACGGGTAATGGTTGGGTTGAAGCAACTGTTGCTTCATCCGAACTTGAATCAGTGAAACTGATGCTATTCTTACTCCCCTCTTCAGACTGGGGATTGTAATGGCTTTCCTTTCAGATCACCTAGTATTATAGGCCGGTGCAGACGCATTTCTACCTTGTTAAGATCTTTCTCCTCTGGCTTGTGGAATTTTAGGGGCCATATCACTTGAAAACCAGTTTAAGAAATTAATTCAAAATTCAAACATAATGATTGTTGCAACTGTGGTCTGACGGTAGATCTGACGGTCCACCAGAGGTTGGACGATCCACCAATTCTGTCGTCAATCTTTAAGCAGTGACCCACAACATCTTTGGATTTCTGACGGTCAACTAGGTGGTCCGTCACAAAGTTGACGGTCCACCAACTCGACCGTCAGCCCTTAATAGTGACCCATAAAATCTTGAGCCTTCTGACGGTCAATGTGGTGATCCTTCACAAAGTTGACAGTCCACCACTTCAACCGTCATGGCTTATACAGAAGATGCATTTTATTGAGTATTCTGACGGTCATCTTAGTGGTTCGTCAAGAAGTTGACAATCCACCTTTTTGACTGTCGCACCATCATCTTCAGCCAAAAAGTCTGGGTTCGACCATTTTGTCGAGCAATAGCACATCCATTCATATTTCAACTACCATCACAGCTCTAAACTCATATTTTAAGCACATTGGTCTCATTTTACACTTTATATCACCCAGATTTCACACCAGTTTGTACTTTGAATTTCAACTCAAGACATTTATACTCAGTACACTAAGAACAAACTAATAAATCATTCTTTTACACTTAATATGGACAACCAGAAGAGAAGGGTTTTCACTTACCTCAATTCTCGATTACACTACATGCTTGAAGCTTCAGAGACAAAGCTAACTTACAAATCCTAGCACCTGTGTTACTTTTTGGTTTGTGATGGAGAGATGGAAGAGTTGAGTTAATTTAAATAAGGCATAAATTGAGGAGATGAGGGGCCTCAGATAGGATAACTCTCTTCAGGTTCCTTGAATCTTAAAGAAGTGGAAAAGTCAAAGGTCATGGAACGGTTACAATGAGTGTACCCACTCAATTTTATTCTCAAAATCTCACTTCGGGTCAAATACAGAGTACTTATAAAGAGTACCGATTTAACCCAACCCGATTCAGAGTTAGGGTTAAAGTGATGATCAAATTGATGGTAAGTCACGAATATGACGTACCACCACTTTGAACGTCATCCTTTACCTAAGTCGATGTGTTTCTATTTTGGTGTGATGGTAAGTGGGACGGTCCACCAAATCTGTGACGGTCCACCATATTGGCCGTCACTGCTTACCAGAATGTGGGTCACCAGTCTTACTTTTGACGGTTGTTTTGACAGCCCACCAGGTATGTAACGGTCCGCCACTTAGTCCGTCAGATCCTATCCAGTGTATGCATTTTCTTGCCAATTCTTGACGGTTGAAAGTGTTGGTCCGTTAGAGGACTGGTGGTCTGTCAAGTCGTCCGTCATAACGGTCCAGTCACTCAGATGTATGCCTATTTCCCTTTTTACCGCATTTCTGGCCCTGCACACTTCATTAACGTATCAAAATTGCACAAACACATAAAATAGACTCTAACTATGGTTACAATAACATGTTGTAGGTTGCATCCCACTAGCGCCTGATTTAACATCACAGCACGACTCAGGTATCTCGAGTACTCAGACTTCATCGAGATAAAACACATCAACACTTTTTATTAAGTCTTTCAGACCAATATAAAGTTTGGTTCTTTGCCCGTTCACTTTGAAGACACTACCATCTTCGTTTTCAAGCTCAACTACTCCAGATGAGTAGACTTGGCTAATTTTGAATGGACCTGACCATTTAGACTTCAACTTACCTAGAAATAGCTTCAATCTGGAGTTGAAAAGAAGTACCAAATCACCTTTCCTAAATTCTCTCTGTACAATCCTTTGATCATGGTATTTCTTCATCTTCTTTTTATACAAGTCAGCTCTTTCATAAGCCTTGAGATGAAATTCATCCATCTCATTTATCTACTCTAATCTTAGATTAGCTACTTCCTTTCAGTGCATATTCAGCCTTTTGAGAGCCCATAAGGCCTTATGCTCAAGCTCGATTGGCAAATGACATGCCTTCCCATAGATCAGCTGATACGGAGACATGCCAATTGTTGTCTAAAAAGTAGTTCGATATGCCCACAAGGCATCATCTAGCTTCCGAGACCAATCTTCTTATTAGCGTTCACAGTTTTAGCGAGAATAGCCTTAATCTCACGATTCGACACCTCCACTTTCCTACTAGTTTGTGGGTGATATGGAGTTGCTACTCGGTGTTTTTTTACTTCATACTTTGCCAAAACAGCCCTGAAAACTTTATTGCAGAAATGGGATCCCCCATAACTTATGATTGTTCTTGGTACTCCAAAACGGGAGAATATGTTCTTTTTCAAAAATGCTACAACTCTTTTTCCTTCATTGTCAGCCAACGCCATAGTTTCTACCCATTTTGATATATAGTCTACAGCTACTAGGATGTATTTTAACCCGTATGAGCTTACAAATAGGACCATGAAGTTAATACCTCATACATCAAACAACTCTACTTCCATCATTTTGGATTTGGCATCTCATGGCGTTTGGAGATTGATCCTGGCCTTTGACATTGATTACATCTATGAACAAGCTCATATACATCTCTGAATAGCGTGGGCCAATAGTAGCCACTCTGCAATACTTTCTGAGCAGTACAGTCACCTGTATGGTGACCATCAACAGGTGAAAAGTAGAATGCTTCCATAATACTCAGCATCTCTACATCTGGGACACAGCGCCTAATAACACCATCTGCACATCGCCGAAAAAGATAGGGCTTATCCCAGAAATACTGGGTCACATCATGAAGGAACTTTTTCCTTTGGTGAAAGGAAAGATTATCTGGCATCACCTCACTTACCACGTAGTTTGTGAAATCAGCATACCACGGAATCTGCTCGAGCTTCGCAACTAGTATTTTCTCATCCGAAAAAGAATCATTAATATCTAATTTGTCCTTGATTGCTTGTTCACATTCAAGTCTAGATAAGTGATCAGCCACCTGATTTTCACATTCCTTATGATCCTTTACCTCAAAGTCGAATTCTTGAAGCAATAATACCCACTGGATCAATCTCGGCTTTGCATCTTTCTTAGCCATTAGGTACCTTAGAGCTGCATGATCCATGTGGACCACCACGTTGGTCCCTACCAAATACATTTTGAATTTCTCAAAGGCGTAAACTGCAGCCAGGAGCTCTTGTTTAGTGACAGTGTAGTTCTTTTGAGCCTCATTCAGGGCTTTGCTGGCATAATAGATTGGATAAAACAACTTATCATTTTACTGGCCCAACACAGCTCCAAGCGCCACCCCGCTAGCATCACATATTAGTTCAAACGGCTTTGTCCAGTCCGGAGTAATAATAACTGGAGCCTCCACTAATTTTAGCTTAATGCATTTGAACGCCTACCTGGAGTCATTATCAAAAGAGAACTTGGCCTTCTTTTCAAGAAGTTTGCATAATGGGTTTGCAACTTTCGAGAAATCTTTTATAAATCTACAATAAAATCCTGCATGACCAAGAAAGCTACGCATCCATTTTACAGAGATGGGGGGAAGTAGTTTCTCGATGACCTCAACCTTGGCCCTATCTACCTAAATACCTTTTGTAGAAATTTTATGACCGAGAATAATGCCTTCCTTCACCATGAAGTGGCATTTTTCCCAATTAAGTACCAGGTTAAACTTTTCACACCGCTGTAATGCTTGACTTAAGTTCAGCAAACACAAGTCAAAGGAATCTCCAACAACTGAAAAATCATTCATAAACACCTCCAAGGTGTCTTCAACCATATCAGAGAAGATCGATATCATGCACCTCTGAAATATGGTCGGTGCATTACATAAACCAAATGGCATCCTTTTAAAAGCAAATGTGCCATATGGGCACGTGAACATCGTCTTCTCCTGATCTTCAGGAGCAATGGAGATTTGGTTATACCCAGAATAACCATCCAAGAAATAGTACCAACCTCTACCTATCAATCGATCGAGCATCTGATCCATGAATGGCATTGGAAAGTGATCGTTTAGTGTCCACGAGTTGAGCTTTCGGTAGTCCATACACACCCTCCACCTTGTGACAATCCTGAGTAGAATTAACTTGTTCTTCTTATTAGCTACTACCGTCATGCCCTCTTTCTTGGGCACACACTGTACAGGACTCACCCATTTACTATCTGAGATTGGGTACACCACCCCTGCATCTAGCCACTTGATGATTTTTTTCTTTAGCACCTCTTGCAGAAGTGGATTCAGTCAACGTTGATGCTCAATAGTGGGTACACAATCTTCCTCTAGCTGAATCTTATGCGTACATATGCTAGGAGGGATACCAATGACATCCGCAATAGTCCAACCAATAGCTCTCTTGTATCTCTTAAGAACAAAGATGAGAGCTTCCACCTGTTGTTCACCTAGATCAGCAACAATAATAACCGACAGTGTATTTTCACTACCCAAGAATACATACCTCAGATGACTGGGTAGCTTTTTCAAGTCTAACACCGGTGGCTCTTCAATGGATGGCTTTGCCGGTGGTGAAGGTCGATTCTTAATGTCAAGATTAAGCTTCTTGGGAGCATAAGAATACGACCTTATTTCTGTCAAAGCACAGACAGTTTCTCCGTACTCCTCAATATTCTCACGATCAAAGTTCATAAGCACAACATCCAATGGCCCAACAGAAAGCTGCTCCTCCAAAGATAATTCCTGCTCGTCCTCACAATAAACATCAACTATAAATAACACATTCATTTCTTTGTGCTGCTTTATTGATTTGCATGCATCGAAACGTACCACTTCGTCATTCATCCAAAATAAAAGCTCATTCGCTCGCAGATCAATTACCACACTTTCGGTTACGAGGAAAGGTTGAACCAAGATTATGGGCACCTCAAAGTCCACCTCGCAATCCAAAAGAACAAAACCTGCAGGAAAAATGAAAGTAGCCACCTTCACTAATACATCATACAGAATACCGACAGGCCATTTTACCAACCTATCTATCATCACGAGCCGCTTATTGGTTGGAGTAGGATCTCCCAATCCTAACTTTTTATAAATGGCAAGCGACATCAAATTAATGCTAGCCCCCAAATCACATAAAGCATTAGCAAAATCTAAAGATCCGACCGTGCAAGGAATAGTGAAAGCTCCCAGATCTGCCTTCTTCTATACTAAGGACCTTGTGACAATCGCACTGCAATGATGGAAATTATCTGCCGGTTTATAGCTTACTGCCCTTTTCTTTGTCAAAAGGTCCTTCATGAATTTGGCATACCCTGGCATCTGCTCCAGTGCCTCCATCAAAGGTACATTAATAGTCAGCTGCTTCAGCATGGTCATGAATTTACTGAACTTGTTGTCATCAGCCTTCTTCTTCAGTCTATGAGGAAAAGGGGGTGGTGGTTTTGGGAGAGTTTTCTCCACCACTTTCTTTTCTTTGTTCTTCTCATCTTCAATCTTTTCAGACTGCTGACAACTAAGTGTAGTATTATGAATGATCTCATCTTGGTTTTCAGCTTCTACTGGATGATCACAGTCTGCTTCAACAATACTTTCATCCATACTATCAACCACAGGCTTACCCACAGATAGGTTTTCCAACACCTTACCACTCCTGGTAGTAATTACCAAAAATGATCCATCTTTTCTTAGATTTTACACTGTGTCACTTGGTAGAGTGCCAGCTTTTCTTTGATTAAATGTCGCCGACAGTTGACTCATTTTTTGCTCCAACTGTTTTATTAAAGTGGAATGTGAGAACCAATTGATTCATTGAAGACAAATCATTTTTTACCTCAGCTACTCCTGTGTTGGTTTTCTCAACTCCTTTCAACAGCTTAGCCATCATGTCCTCCATGGACATCTTCCCAGAGTTAGATGCAGCAGCTTCACGATTTCCACGAGGGACATATAAACCACTCCTGTCATTCTTATTCTTCCAAATCCCTTAGTCTCGGTCCTCGTACCCGGATTTTTCATAGTAGTTCCGACCTTGGTTTCCTTGGCCACTGCCTCAAAAACCCCCCTGATTATTCAAGTAATTTGCTTCCTCCTCAGAATCAGAGTCAGTTCTTCCCTGTGATGCAACAACTTTAACCTTCTCTGTCTTTCCTGATAATAAATGCTTAGTAAAAAAGTCCAGTTGCATTTTTATGTGAGCCATATCTTGGTCACGTTCCTCTTCCCTTCGTCTCTGTTCTGCGGTCATGCCAATAGATACAGTAAAGCGCGCTACCTCAGAATCCTTGGTATGCCAAGCTCTACTCTGCTTTGTCATACGATCAAGCATTTCAGATGCCTCAAGAAAAGTGAGGTCTATGAATGACCCACCCGTAGCATTATCTACCACTGGCTTAGTCACTGAACTCAAGGCCCTATATAATATCTCCATCAAGTGGACATTGGTCATCTGATGATTTTGGCACCGCATAAGCTTCTTCTTGAACCTCTCCTAAGTCTCGTGAAGAGCTTCGGTTGGAAGCTATCTGAAATTTCTTATCTCGTTTGTTAATTGTGCTCTCTTGGATGGCGAAAAAAATCTTTCTAGGAAAACGTCTTTCAGTTGCCTCCAATTGGTAATAAAGTCGGGATTTAGCCCATTTAACCATAGAATTGCCTCTCCAGATAGAGACAATGGGAATAAGCGCAGTCGGATCGCATTTTGTCCAACCCATGAATTGTCAAACGACTTGTATGTTGAGATAAAATTAATCAGATGCATATTTGGATCGTCGCCTGCAAGTCCACCAAATAACCCTTTGACTTGCAATAGCTGGATCATAGTGCTAGTAATATTGAACTTGGCTCTGGGTGCTAAAGGCAGAGGAATAATATCCCTATGGCACCAGCGCCATCCAATTCGTCATCATCATTATCAAAAGCAAACTGCACAGCTCTGTGTTCGGGTCTTATTCTAGCCTGACGATCTCTATTGATATTCCTATTCACTGGTGCAACCATATCATTTGCACGCCTTGGATTTAATAGCTCATCATCACCCAGGTCCTCATCATCAGGATTTGGTACCCGACCTGGGTTAGCAGCATTCTGCTGATTTACTTGTGTGGCTGCCAATGCAGCTAATCTAGCCTGCTCCTATTGAGCAGCTATCTTTTCAGGGTCTCGTTGCGCATCCATTCTGCCAATGAGATGTGGTTCAGGATTTATAGGTAATAATGGCTGACCCAATCTCCGTGTACTTGGGATGCACAATAGTCAACCTATTCAAAACAAAAACAACAAACCAAAAGTAAAGTTTGAGAATCTTTGACCAAAGGGTCTATTAACTATCACAAACTTAGTTAACAACCATATTCCCCAGTAACGATGCCAAAATTTAATACGCCCAAATTATAACTCTTGGTAGAAAGTGTAAGTGGTCGCTGTCAAATATAGAACCCAACTAGGTTGGGTGTCGAATACCATAAGAAATACTGTGCTCACTAAGTGTTGTAATCGTTATTAGACTGTTGATCAGAGGTTCCTAACCAAGAAGGGGGGTTGTTGGATTTTAATTTGTAAAATAATTAATTGTAACAAGAGTATTCCAACTAATGATTCTCTTTGTATTTCCTAACTTTATGAGACTAAACAAACCAGGGTTATGGTCACCAAAATACTAGCACCATTTGGGTTGTGAATCGTTTATGAGTTCCGCTTAGCAAATTCAATTGCAAGAAAGGTTGAGTCCTATTCTTTATCCCTTAGTTTCTCAACCTAAGTGGATAGATTATCCTCTAATTCTCTCAAACTCGAAGGATGTATTATTCTTTCAACCCATTTCTCATGTAAGCTAATCCTGTTAGGGCATTTGTTATTACTTTAAAGGTTAAAGCCCTTAGAATTCATGTAAACACTTTCTTTTCCCAACAAACACTTTCCTTTCAGACAAGTGTTGTTCTAGGGCGCACTCTTCAAGTTTGCAACCAAAAAAAGTCATGAAATTGAAGAAAGGTTTATGCAATGTCATTGAATTATGGAACTCCAATTGATTCCCAACCCATAGATGTGTTTCACATTAAGGATCCCATAACCCTAGTTATGGGATCTTAGCCACAATACTCCATAGAAGAAGAAGAAGTCATTCTTGTATTATTCATAAATAGATTAAGAATTTACTTACAAAGAATCCCAAGAATCAGTTCTTCAATCTTCAATAATCAATTGTTCAATGCTAAAGTACTCCCAGATCTCAAGAATCCCCAAAGTACTAGGTTACAAAGAGTTTCAATAGATGATAAAACTTGTAAAAAGAAAAAAAATATCTTCTTAACCCTAAAATTTTGTATTTATATGTTCCTAGCTAAAAAAGGAATTTAAAATTTAAAAACAGAAAAGTCGCATCCTAGTTGACGGTCCGTCAAAGAGTTGACGGTCCACCACCTTGTCCGTCACTTGTTTCTTCCAAATAGCAGTTTCTGGATAAGACCTGACGGTCCGTCGAATGACTGACGGTCCACCACATTAACCATCACTGAGTTTCTCTAGAGGGTAGTTTCTGGATAAGCATTGACGGTCCATCTGGTGGTCCGTCGCATAACTGACGGTCCACCATGTTGATCGTCACTGATTTTCTTTGAAAGGTGATTTCTGGATAAGGGTTGACGGTCCATCTGGTGGTCCGTCACATGCCTGACGGTCCACCATGTTTTTCGTCACTCAAGGCATTTGTATGGTAGGTTCTGGATCGCCTTGACGGTCGACCTGGTGGTCCGTCGAAAGACTGGCGGTCCACCATTTTGATCGTCAAACTCATTTGTCGACTACTTTTTCCAGCTTTCTTCTGTGGTTATCTCCTTTCACTGAAAACACTAAAACTTTATTAAGTAACACTTTGGTTGCCTGAAAGCATACAATTTCCCTAAGAAAATGATGCTAACTGTTCCGTAATATACCGGAACATCAAAGCTCTGGTACCAAATGATAAGATCTTAATTGGTGATAAAGGTAATCAAAATCGAACACTAAATTAAATAAGAAAAGATATTAGCATTATCACTAATCGATCAAGTTTATTGGCTACAAGGGACTCTATACCATCACCTCCCATTTGAACTTAATCAATGAATCCATAAATAAATGACTTTAGGATTAATCAAGCAAAGAAGTTAACAAACAATTAAGAGACTCCAACCCTAATTACACACCTAAACTATTAGGAATCCATCTTTAATAGATTTAGTTAGTTAATTGGGAATCAACCACTACTCTAAGATAACTGGAGTCCAACGAAAACTACAAACTAAATTATTAACTATCAAATCTTTCAAGACAATTCTCAATTCAACATAATCTAAGGAATGAAAACACTATGACAAGTATTATAATTATTGTTTTAACAAACATAGCCTAAAAATGGTTATTTAAAAGATAGCCCAAAGGGCCATTCTTGATTGCCCAAATGACTCCTTGATTGTAAAGGTCCACGTGATCACCAAACTTGGCTCTTGATCCTCCAAGTGGCTTGAGGTCGTCTTGGTGATCGCCAAAGTGTAACTTGGCTCACCAAATTGGGAGTCTTGCTCCCTAAAGTGGGCAGTAGGTTGCCCTCTTCTTCAATCCGTTGCTTCCCCATGCCTTAAGCTACATCTGTATGTGGAAGCCCTTTCTTTTGTGTTCAATAAGATCCATTTAAGCTCCCTTCATGTCCTACTGTGAAGCTTAAAAAGATCCTCATAGTTAGTGCTAGCTCTGGTCATATCCAATAGTGTTACATGTGTGGTTTTCATTTAGTCATAATGTATAGCTATTTTGGGGGGAAAAATAAGGGCTTAGAAAGTCTCACACACAAGTACACACGTAGGTGACGTCCAGCTGTCAAAACAGGAAAGCGCATTTACGATGTGCTCGAAAACCTTGGAAGAAATTAATTTTTTACTTCGAATAAATAGTGAGACAAGCAGCTGCGCTCCCACAACCCAGAGTGGCTGACCACGCGCTTTAATAATTGATTCGCATCGAATTGGATAATTTTTATAGTACTATATTAACCTTTAGGTTGTTTTCCTCTTTGGGTGTGTTTGGTATGATAGAAAATATTTTCCATGGAAAATGTTATCTTGGAAAATGTTTTCCTGAAAAATAAGTTGGTTTTCTACTTACTTTCTCATGTTTGGTTGGTGACTGGAAAATATTTTTCAAAAAATATTTTATGGTGTTTGGTTGGTGAGTAGAGACTATTTTTTAGAAAAATATTTTCTAATGTTTGATTGATGAGTGAAAAAATATTTTTTTAGAAAATACTACTAACTGTTAATTAGTATATCAGTACCTCTAGCAACTCAACAATTTGTAAGAACTAATTTAAGCATAACAAATAATATCAATATCGAATACTAAAATATTACAATCACTAAATTTAAGCAACTATTAATTAGCAAATATATGAGACACTTTTCAATATTTTGTCAGGACAATCTCAAGATACTACAATCAATAGAAATATAACGGAACGATAAGCTTATTCAACCTCGTGAAACAAGTTACATCGATGACAAAATGAAATATGCAATTAGCAAAAGTAATATAGGTAAGTCTTCCTTTATGTATATGAAAATAACAATATATTCAATGAATATTGGAAATAGAAAAAATTCAGGTTTTACTATTTTTTATTTCAAGCACTGAAAAATTGAAGTAAAGCACAGTGAAAAATATTTTCGAATAATATAAATTTTTGAGAAATGTAAATTTTTGAGTCATATGAATATGAGTGTTATTGGGGTGGAAAGAGGGATAAGGTGGGATCATAAGTTACATTTATCATTTTCTAGAAAATAAATTTCCTTAACTCATGAGGGAAATAAGTTATTATGAAAAATGTTTGAAAAACATTTTATTACAGCCAAACAAGAAAAAATAGAAAAACATTTTGGAGAAATCATTTGCCATAGTACCAAACACATCCTTTGTCTCTCCTCATCAAAACCCAATTTTACTTGCCTCCTCACTCACTACCTACGAAAAGACCCTATTCACTCCTTCAAGAGAAACTGCTGCCTAATACCTTCTCTTTTGCTGCTTGACGCTTGGTTTGGAAAATCCGGGCAAGTAGATCTGAGACAGATAACAATTCTTTTCCTCTTTGCTCGATTTCTGTTGTTTAACAAGGTTTTAATTTGTAATTTTTGACTCTGCTATGTCTTCCTTGGATGCATGTCTCTGTATACATTTGGCTACTGTTTAAGGCTGTTTCTTTTAGTTAATTAGTCTTTCGGCTGCTCAAAAATATGAAGAAACCCTAGGAAATAGACAATTCACGCAGCTCTGTATTTTTTTAAATTTTTTTTAGTAAAATGTAGCTTCCATATGGTTGGTACTTGCAAGGTTGTTATCAAAATTTCTTCCTTTATGAATTCTAAGGTAAATTTGACATGTATTCAAGCTATTTCCGGATAAGCATTTCTTTTTTGAGTCCGGTCAGGGGTGTAATTATTGCGTTGACCTCCGTGCATTATCGTGCTGATTATTCTCCTTCAACTTGCAAGCTTCTGCTCTTGAACAAAGAATGATGTGGCGAAAAAAGTAAACCAGGAAGCACAAAGTACCCTATCTAATTACTGTTGCCTAGTATTGCAATGCTGTCAAAAACTGCTAATTGCTATTGATTTCTAGGTCTCTGTATGGGTATATTGAGGAGAACCTTCAAAGAAAACCTAGTTCTTTTTATTGTGCATGTATAACATCTGTAATCTCTTGCAAAATATTTCTCTGCTATCAAAAACTGCAGATATTACTGTTGAGTTCCAGATCTTTGTATTTGTAAGGTAAAACAACCGTATTTCTTACTTGCATTTAGCACATATGACTGTAATTATGTTTCTGGAGAAGAGGGTAAGGAATGAACATTTTCATGTAAGGTTATTCTTACCAGGATGAGTTTTACATTTTTTTTTTCACCAATCAATTGGTGCTTATTGGATGTCATGGGTTCTTCGTATAACTTTTTGATTGGTTCATTCTTCCATAAATTGCTGTAAATGTAACAAAGTGTATCAAAATTTAAGAAACATTCATTTTCTTTTAATGGGAATATCAAAACCTGGTTCAGCGTCTGTCTACCCCACAAAGGTAGTGTACGGTCTGCGTACATCCTACTCTCCCCAGGCCCTACTTGTTGGATTACACTGGGTATGTTGTTGTTCTTCGGAGTATCAAAGCCTTTTGATAGCAAACACATCATGTGGGAAATTTCCCCATAGAATTTTTCTTCTGCATACTTCATTTGTCAACTATTATTCATGTCTCTCTCCGTCTGAGTTTGAAGGGTTAAGTAAGCTGAACTAATTTGTGATTCAAATGCCCTTGAGCTGGTTGTACTTTAAATGATGCTCGCTTTCACCTACAGTTGACGAGGTTATCTTTTTTTTTTTTTTTGGTTATACAGGTGTCATTCTTGTACGTTTAAATCTTGCAAGTAGGAGAGTTCTATGGATCATAGTTCCGGGGAAGACACTGAAATAAGTGAATCAGAGATTGAAGAATATGAAGAAAAATCTTATGAAGATTTGAAGAGCGGAAATCACTCTCTTAAGATATCAGATGTGGCATACACTTGCCCGTATTGTCCAAAGAAAAGAAAGCGTGACTTTTTGTACAAGGAACTTGTGCAGCATGCAAGTGGGGTGGGAAGCTGTAGCTCTAATAAGAGAACTGCGAGAGACAAGGCGAATCATCTTGCATTGGCAAAGTACTTGGAAACTGATGTTGCATTTGCTGATGATTCATCTAAACCTGATGCCGAGCCGGATCCTCAAGCTGACCCTCTTGCGGATCATGATCGTGATGAGATGTTTGTCTGGCCTTGGATTGGGGTTGTTGTGAACATTCCCACTGAATTTAAGGATGGACGCTATGTGGGAGAAAGTGGTTCTAAGTTGAGGGATCAGTTGACGAAGAGAGGTTTCAACCCTACACGGGTACGTCCATTGTGGAATTACCAAGGCCATTCTGGTACTGCTCTTGTTGAATTCAACAAAGACTGGTCTGGATTTGGTAATGCAATGTCATATGAGAAGGCTTACGAGGCTGACCATCATGGCAAGAAGGACTGGAAAGCCAACCTTGGTAAAAACTCTGATCTGTATGCTTGGATTGCTCGTGCTGATGACTATAAAGCTATCAACATCGTGGGTGAAAATCTCCGCAAGGTTGGAGACCTTAGAACCATATCTGATATCATGGAAGAAGAAGCTCGGAAGACGAATAAGCTCGTTTCTAATTTGACAAATGTTATTGAAGTCAAGAAGTTACACTTGAAGGAGATGGCGGACAAATTTAAGGAGACTGCACAGTCTTTGAAACAATTGGTTGAAGAGAAAGATAAACTGCATCAAGCGTACAATGAAGGTTAGAGGTCTGATATGCTATTAGGAACTATTGTTATCTATAATGCTTCATGTCCTTGTATTTGTTTTCTGAGCAGAGATAAGAAAAATCCAGTCAAGTGCACGTGATCATTTCCAGAAGATATTTAATGATCATGAAAAGTTGAAATTGCAATTGGAATCTCAGAAGAAAGAGCTTGAGCTCCGAGGTAGAGAACTGGAGAAACGTGAGGCGAAAAATGAAAGTGATAGGAAGAAACTGTCTGAGGAGCTTGAACAGGTATACTTTTTTTCCTTGGTTGTTACTTGTCTGAATCTGGAATTGTACCACTTCCTTTTTATTTATTACCTGCAAGATTGAGGGTCTGCTAACAATGAACACTTCTCCTTCCACAAGGGCTAAATTTTCTGTAGTGGTTCACGACTTTTGATGGCGTTCTGATGAATTAGTGTAGTCTGTGATCAAAGCATGGTGTGAGAAATGAGAACCACTGCATGTAGTTATGGCGGTTGGACATTCCAGTTTTGTGTTTCCAGCCTCTTCTTTTGCCAATTATTCTATGACGGAGCTTCTATGTTTAGTCTGATACAAACTCGATCAGTTTATTTCCTCTCTTATCTTCTTTATCTTTTTCTTCACCTAGCTCTTTACAGCTCTTGATGGTTTGAAACACTAGACGGGTAGTGTTGTCCACAAATGCTCACACAAGTATACGTGGTCTCTCAGTAATAAAGTGCGAGTAGAGTATCACTCCGATAAGGACTTGAAACTAATTAACTAAACTATAGAGACTAAATATTTTCTAGTTATTAAGTGAAGATTAAAGCTCATTAATTTTAGGTGATTTAAATCTAAATTGATAACTAAAATCAAGAACTAACTGAATAAATAGCAAGAAAAGCAAACTTGCACACTTTTAAAGAATTCACAAAATTAAGAAACCTAGGGTTTATTTTTTTTGATACCATGGTGTTTGGGTCTGCTTGTGCGCACCTCAACTAATTCCACGGGGTACCTCCTACCTCTCACCAACATGGGTACTAGTAAGTCTGTTCCCCAAAGCAATAAAGCTTGGATAGAAGAGAAGAAATCGCCTAGACTTTTTTCCTTCTGTGGGATTTTAACCTGCGACCTGGGTCGCAGCCCACTTCATTGAACACTAGGTCACACCTTGGGTGCTAAGAAGCCTAGATTTGTTTTTGGTTGAGAATGTAAAGAATCCCAAGGTTATTCCCTTGACAAACTTGTTAGGACCAAATATTTGTTCAAATAACTTAATTCACAAGAGTTCTTGATCTAGTGTTCTTGTTTACTCATATGAATCTTTCAAATCCTACTCGTGTATTCAAATTAACCTTCATTATGTGTATGGGAATCAAATTAATAAGAATCTGTCTATGTAGGATGAACAACTATATGCCTGTCTCACACAACCCACAATGCAATTCCCTAATGCTAGGTTCATGAGCATACACTATCCAATCCAAAACAACCCTAAATTATCTCTTCGAGTTCAACCTTGATAGAAATCATATCGGAAAAATAGGAAAAGTGCCGCAAGCAAGTAAAATTTTAAAAAAACACAACCCAGTAGCATAACTAGAACATACTTGATTAAGAATACTCTAATTATGCAAACAAAAGTACTAATTCATAGGAAACCCTCAAGTTATATGATTCAACTTGAAAACACCCTTTACAAATTTCAAAGCAGCTATGAATACGATTCATCGCAGTACTCGGAAAGGCGCTCACTGCGCAGAGATGTGGCTCCTTTTTGCTCTACGGCAGGCATTCCCTAAAAAAACGATGGGCAGCGGCGAGAAGTGGCGAGGCGTGAGAAGCGGTGCATTCTTTTTTAAGAAAAGCAAAAATGAACATATGTCTCAGTGCATTATAGTTCTCCATCGGACACATGGGCAGCTTATTCTTTGGTTCCTCAATGATTCTCAGTCCATAGTTAGGGTTTTCGAGCTAAGTTGCTCGAACTCTCCAAAAATGTTGCCGCACCTGTGTCAGATTCTCCAAATATGCACTATTTCTGAAGGATCAACGCACACGTAATGATATTTTTGAGGAGTCCGAGCTACATAGTTTTCTGGTACTTGCCTTCCCTTCTTTCTTTTCTCTCTTTTTCTGGCAGCAACTACTTTTCCAGCTGTTTCTGGTGTTTTTATGTTTTGTATTTTTCTTTCGGCAGCAACTCCAACGTCCTCTATTTTGCGAAGTTTTTTTATGTCTATGTTTTCTCCTTTGTTTCTGGAGTTGTTTTGCTCAATTTTTGCTTCATCCATTACCTGCATATAATTTCCAGTTTTTAGTGGTACAATTAGTTGCATAATGACTTGATTATTTTGCCTATAAGCAGTATATTCAATGACATCATCGGTTGGTAGCAAAAACAGTGACATAATCTGTTATTGCGATAGAGTTTTTGGTTATTTATAAATGCAAATTTAATGTTTTAATTTTTTTTTGTATCATTTGGCACATCACTTTGAGAAGCCAAGCACTTCACTAATGTTAAGCGACCCTTCGTCGCTTTTTGTTGCCTCTTGCTCTCCAAAACATGATTCATCCTAAAAAATACCATCCAAATTCAAAATAAGCTATCCCTACCATCCAAATATTGCATAGAAAAGACGTAATAACCCTTAATTAGGCCACTAAACGAATTGGGCTGTATGTATCACCGTCTTGGAGCCATAGCAACCTTTGCTTCTGTTTAGGGTAGACTATCTCCACAGTTGCGTCCCTTGGCTTCACTACCATGCAGTGTTATCAAAAGCAAAAAGTGCAAAAATGCTCTAAGGTCTATTGGGGCTTTAAGCTCAAAGTGCAAATGAAGAGTGAGCTTTAATGAAAAAAGGCGCAAATGGAGAAAAAACTAATATATATGTTTAGTCCAAAACTAATAATTATAAGCACGAATAAATATATGGAGAACGAAATTGAAACTTTCCTTATGATAAGAAGCGAATATCAATTGGTTAGAGTAGCCTCATTAGAAAACACTCATTGGCAAGGAAAAGTATGTCTTAGAGCCTTGATGATGACACTAAAAAGCACATTAAGTCAGGTGAAGCACTCAACATGTTGAGTCTCGCGTCAGGACTTAATCAGCACACCTCTGAAAACACTCCTATCGTGGAATTTGCGTACCTCCTTTGCGATTGCGGTTGGTGTCGGTGATAGCTGTATTCTGCATAGTTGCTGCAGCCCTCAAACTCAGGTTTTAGTCCTTTTTGGTGGTTCCATCTATTAGAATATTAGTAGATAAGAATAGTATATAGAATTCTACTTGAAAAAGGATTGTAGTGTTGTGTTCTACTTGGAAAATGATTAGAATTAATGTCGATAAATAGGGTCTTAGTGTAATAATGTAGATACATAATTCAATAATATTCTTTCTCTTATGTTTCTTACATGGTATCAGAGCATTGGTGAGAAGCTTAGTTAGATAGGTTACCATGCGTCAATTTTCGGTGGATGTTGTGCAAAAACAAAACACCATTATTGTCTCCTTTGTCAGTTTTTTGCTGTGAACCGTTAGGCCCATTTTTGAGTTCCTCCTGCGGTTCAGAATAATTTCTGCAAACGTTCATCATTGATTTTGGTTTAGTCATAACAAGTCTGAAGCCTTAATGAGGAGATCAAAAAATCAAACATTACAGTCCATGAAGAATCGAAAGGAGGAGGCCATTTTGAAAGATCTCGATCTAGGTGTAGTTATTGTAATAGGCTTTGACACACTTTTGACGTATGTTATTCTCCACCTAAGTGTAACTATTGTAATAGGCTTGAACATACGATGTTCTTTGCGTGGTTAACCACCTAAAAGTGTTCATGCGCTCCGGTCTAACACCACAGGTAATAAATGGGTGTATTTATCGGCAAAGGAATATAATGAGTTTCTTCAAAAGTCATTATGCCGAATCTCAAAATCAATTTGATGTCTCTGTTTAGACCTTTCATAGTGATAACGCCTTAGAGTATGTGTCCTCCTGTTTTCAACAATTTATGACTTATCAAGGAATTATTCATCAGAGTAAAATCAATTTATGTTATTCGGAGTACATGTATTGTTCATAACTTCATCCAGGGGATAAATTAACCCCTTATGCTCTCAAATATGTCTTTCTTTGTTATACTTGAGTACAAAAGAGATATCATTGCTACTAACCTGATCTTCATATTTGACGTCTTACCTATATCGACTTTTGAGGATCTTATCGTTACTTCTACTTCGTCATCTATAGTGCCACCAATCTTACCTGCACCAACTTTTGAGAAATCTACAATACCTTCTACAACTCCATCCACAATGCCACCACTCCTGACTTATCATCATCGTCCACGTACAACATCAGGCTTAAATGATTCCCGTCCCACACCTGACCCTGCATCTACTACAGACTTTGTCTCCTCTTAAACAATCGATTGCATTTCGAAAAGGTATTTGGTCCATTTGATGGCGGCTTGCTATGATTGACGAGATGTCTGCATTACATGCAAGTGGTACTTGAAAGCTTGTTCCTCTCCCTTTAGGTAAATCGACTGCTAGTTGGCATTGGGTTTGTGTAGTGAAAGTTGGTCTGGACGTCCACATTGTCCAGCTTAAGACTCGCCTTGTTGCCAAGAGGTACACACAAATATTTGGGGTTTATTATAGTGATACTTCTTTGCCCATGGCTAAAATAACATATGTTCGTCTTTTTCTATCCATAGTTTTTGACAATGACCTATTTATTAATTAGATATTACGAATAGGAGGAAGTTTATGTGGAGCAACCACCTGGTTTTGTTGCTCAAGTAGAGTCTAGTCCGGTGTGTCGATTGCGTGGGTCACTTTATGCTTGTTCAGTCCAGATTAGGTATTGTTATTTTGCAAAACAAGCATGAGTTAGACGTTCTCGATAAGACAGGATTGATGAGATGTAAACCCGTTGACATTCCCATGGATCCAAATGCTAAACTCCTACTAGGACAAGGGGAGCCACTTAGTGATTCTTGAAGATATAGGCGTTTAGTTGGTAAGTTGAATTATCCCACAATGACCATATCTGACATTTCCTATCCCAGGAGTATTGTAAATCAGTATATGGATTTTCCCTGTGATAGTCATTGGAATGCAATTTGCAGTCTGCAATATACTAAGTCAGCTTCAGTTAAAGGACTACTCTTCGAGTAGTTAGCTTGCAAATATTTTTACCAAGTCCCTTACTGGTCCTCGTAGTAATTACATTCGTAACTAGTTCGGTATATATGGCTTGTATGCTGGTGTTTGAGGGAAGTGTTAGAATATGAGTAGGAATAAGAATAATATACAAAAACCTACTTGGAAAAAGGATTGGAATGTAGTGTCTTACTTGGAAAATGGTGCGAATTTAGTGTCTATAAACAGGGTCTTAATGTAATAATGTAGATATACAATTCAATAATATTATTATCTTATATTTCTCACACCATCCTTGGGGTACTTAATCTCCCTCATCTCCTAAGACATACATCATCATAGGCTTATACCAAGGCTCCCCCAAAGCGCTTTCATGGATTCCATCTTCATTGCATAAGCTTGCAAGTATCTTAGGTCATTAGCTTGTGATCTTGTGTAGGGTCTCAAGGCTTGTGCACCAGGGTCATGGTCATACTAAGGGTTCATAGATAGTATCTGAGAGTTGATTAGGCTATTGAATGTGTTGATTTTTGAATATCTAACTAGGATAGAGTCTGATATTTTTGTAGATCTGTAAAATTAGATTTGATATACTACTAAATAGTTTAGGAAATTAGATCAAATAAAATCGTCCCTTGATTCTCAAATCACCTAGAATCAAGGGATATGATTGCTAGTTTGTTTACTTTTCTCTATTATATATTTGTACCTTTACAGATGAATAAAATGTAGATTTTTGGTACCAAAACTAACATGGTATCATATCTGTTTTAATTTTGTGTTACTTACGAATAAAACAACATTTTCTGGGCTACGTTACCCAACAAAATCAATAGAAGCTGAGAATTCTGTTAACAAAGTTCCGACTGAAACAACAATGAAGCCGTGGTGTGATTTTTGCAAAAAACACTGGCACACTCATTAGACTTGCGGGAATATCCATGGGAAATCGCCTAGCTGAAATAAAAAAAGTGCAAACAACCATGGTAGCCAGACCTTTTAGTGTACCGGTGAAACGAAGAACCAGGGCTGCAATTTTCTCTGAAAACATCATCATTCACCAAGGAGCAATTAGAGCTACTGCACAAACTTCTCCAATCTTATCTCCAAACCAGTAAACATGATCTTTCTACTCCCACTTGTTCTTTTTCCTAAACAAGTAATGTACCATCTCTATTTTAGTATAGATTCAAGTGGTATAAGTTCTTGGATCATAGTTTCAGGGGCCAGTTATCACATGGCATGGAATTCTCGTCTTTTCGCGATCTACACTCTTTCAGCAGGAAATACAAAAGTCAAAGTTACTGTGGTTCCTTCTCAGCAATTGTTGGAAAAGGGACAGTGAAACTAACCCCCCTTTTGACTTTTTTTGATGTCTTTCATGTTCCAAAATTGTCTCATAATCTTTTGTCCATCAGCAAATTGACTTAAAACCTCAATTTTCGGTGCTATCTTTGACTCTATTTCATGTGTATTTTAGGGCAAGGTCTCGGGGAGGATGATTGGCAATGGTAGAGAGTCTAAAGGTCTCTATTTTCTAGAAGATGGTCACAATTCAGTAAATTTTAGTTCAACTTGTTTGAACTTTGTTCTAGTTGATAATAAAATCATGTTATGACACTATAGACTTGGTCATCCTAGTTTTCATTATTTGAAACTCTTGTTACCTCAGTTGTTTATGGATAAAAGTTCATTCTCTTTCCGGTGTGAATTTTGTGAAATGGCTAAACACAGGCGTTCATCTTTTTCTTCCCAAAAATACCATGCCACAAAACCTTTTAAGTTAATCCATAGCGATGTTTGGGGACCTTCTGGGGTTGCAACTATAAATGGTAAAAAGTAGTTTGTGAGTTTCATAGATGATCACACTAGACGAACTTGGGCGTACCTACTGAAAGACAAAGGGAAAGTAAAACATCTATTGAAGGCTTTTTATGTTATGGTTGAGATATAATTTCATGGGAAGATTCAAATATTTCGGAGTGATAATGGGGGAGTGTTTTTTAATGACCATCTAGGCAATTTTTTCACTTCCAAGGGAATACTGCACCAAAGATCATGTCCTGATACAACCCCAACAAGCTGAGAGAAAAAGTAGGCATCTTATGGAGGTAACTAGAACCTTAATATTCACAAGTGGAGTCCCTAAATTTCTTTGCGGAGAAGCTCTTTTGACATCCACTTATCTTATTAGTAGGATGCCTTCCTGTGTTCTATGTTTTAAAACCCCTTTCAGTAAGTTCAAGACATCTTTCCTACATTTGGATTGACCACTGATCTATCTTTGAAAGTCTTTGAGTGTAGTGTATTTGTTCATGTTCATGATCATAATAGGAGTAAACTTTGATCCATGTGCTAAAAGATGTGTTTTTGTTGGCTATACCCCTAGTCAGAAAGAATACATGTGTTATGACCCAAATACGAGGAAGGTTATTTTCACCATGGATCTCAATTGTTTTTTAGAGCTCATCTTCAGGGGGAGAAACATAGTGAATATTCGTGGGATAATAAGGATCCTCGTGATCTCACACATGAGAAACAAAAGGACCCAAGTTTTATGATAGATATGGGCTATGTTGTGTGGACTCTTCAATTTTGCCGTCGAACCCGTCTTGACGCGACGCTGATGCGGGTGCGAGTGCTTTTTGCATCCGAGGTTCGATCATATGAATCCGTATACTTTAACCAAAATCAAGAACACATTTGAGGGGAAAAATTGAGATTCGATTTCTTACGCCTTGCTTTTTCCAAAATAACGTAACTCTTAATAGTACTCCTAATTGAAAAAGTAAAATAATTGCAAAAGTAACTAAAAGAGTAAATTAACATAACAATTAAACTTGGAATATCTTTAGAGCTTTATTTTTATATTATTTTAATTTTTTTAGCCGAATCCTCGCATTTGTATCCATGGATTTGCGCCCCCTGAATCTAAAAATTTAAATTTTGACGAATCTAACTCTCGGATACCTGCACCCGAGTTCGAGCAAATTAGGATACGTGATATAGTCCTTTTGATGTTAACAACTTAGATAAGGTAAGAGATCCCAACTCAAATAGTTAAAATAAGGAAACTGAGACGACAGAGCCTTTTCGTGATACAATTAGTGACGAAGACAGAGAACAAACAAAGGAATTACAGGTTTACACGAGAAGAAACCAGAATCTAGTAAAAGAGACTAAGGACTCATTAAAACCAAGTGTCCGCCTCGCAAGATCTCACTGATATACAAGGTAATTCTCTAGAAACTAATTATGATTTACCCCTTGTTTCTTTAGACCTTGACCTACCAATTGCCAACGAAAAGGGGCACGGAAAGTCATTAACTATCCCATGTCAAATTTTGTGTCATATAGAAATTTATTTCCCTTTTGTATAGCTTTTTTCCCTCACTTATATGGAATGGAGATACCGAGAAATGTGTAGGATGTTTTAAGTGTTCCTGAGTGGAAAGGGGGTAGTTCTAGAGGATATGAATGCTCTTGAGAGAAATGAAACCTGGAAAATGGTGGAACTACCACGTGGAAAGAAAACAGTGGTCTGCAAGTGGGTATTCACCATTAAATTTAAATCAGATGGGTCCGTAGAGAGGTATGAGGCACGTTTGGTAGCAAAAGAGTTCACTCAGACCTACGGGATTGACTATTTTGAGACATGCACTCCAGTTGCCAAGTTGAATTCAATCAAGGTTCTTCTGACCATTGCTGCCAACCTTGATTGGCCCTTCAACAACTTGATGTGAAGAATGCATTCTTGAATGGAAAGCTTGAAGAGGAAGTCTACATGGATCCTCCTTCGAGTTTTGAAGAAAGGTATGGAACTAGAGTGTGCAAGATGAAGAAATCTCTCTACGGGCTCAAACAATCTCCAAGAGCTTGGTTTGAAAAGTTTACGCACTTTGTAAAAAGACAAGGGTACACTCAAGGGCAAGCAACTTATACCATGTTCTTTCGACATTCTCTTGAGGGAAAGACGATTATCTTGATAGTGTATGTCGATGATATCATACTTACATGTGATAACTTGTTCGAAATAAAGAATTTAAGAGAATAGTTGGCTTTGGAGTTTGAGAGCAAAGATTTGGGTTAGTAGAAATATTTTTTTGGCATGAAAGTAGCGAGATCAAAGAATGGATTATGGTGTCACAAAGGAAGTATGTACTGGTTCTTCTAAAATAGATAGGGATGAGTAGTTGTCGTCCAACTAAAACACCTATTGATCCGAGTATAAACAAAGAAGGAAATTCAGTTGACCAAAGTCAATATTAGAGATTAGTAGTGAATTTGATCTAATTGTCACACACTCAGCCTGATATGATATAGCTTTTGTTGTAAGCTTGGTCAGTCAATTTATGCACTGTCTGATGGAAGAGCACCAAGAAGCGGTGTCTACAGGATTCTAAGATATCTAAAAAATTCACCAGTTTAAGGATTATTTTTTAAAAAGAGTCAACATAAAGGCATTGAAAGCCTTATAGATGCAGATTGGGTAGTTCTACTACTGACAGAAGGTCTACGTCTTTTACGTCGGGATATTGTACATTTATATGGGAAAATTTTGTGGCTTGGAGGAGTAAAAAGCAGAATGTTGTAGCCCGTATTAGTGCTGAAGCTGAATACTGATTTATGGTTCATGGGATATGTGAAAAAATTATTTGGCTCAAGAGGATGATGGAAGCTGTTTACTCTACCAATGAAGTTGTACTGTGACAACAAGGCCGTCGTAAGTATTGCCCACAATCCCTTTCAACGGATAGGACAAAGCATGTTGAAGTGGATCAACTCTTCATAAAAGAGAAGATTGAAGAAGGAAATCATCAAATCAGCCTTCCGTCCCAACAAATCAGCAAATTGCGGATATTTTTACAAATGGCTTGTTTAAACCAAAATTTGAAATTCTTGTAAGCAAGTTAAGGCATGATAGATATTTACTTGCCAACTTGAGGGGGAGTGTTGATTTGTGAATATCTAACCAGGATAGGATCTGAATTTGTAGGATCTAAATTGATCTGATTTTAATCTCATATCTGATATACTACTAAATAGTTTAGGAAATTAGATCAAATAAAACCATCTCGGGATATGGTTGTTAGTTTGTTTGCTTATCTCTACTATATATTTGTACCTCTACAGATGAATAAAATGTACATTTGTGGTACCAAAACTAACAGTATGATTAAGCACAAAATTAAATAAATAACTCAAGAACACAAATTAATTCAAAGAATAAATTTATTATAACAATCACGAGAAGTTTCACCATAACTCTGGCAAAGAAAGAAAACAGTGGTCATTACATTACAGATGACTCACAACGAACTTTCAAAAACATAAGAAGAAATAGAAAAAAGAGAAGAAGGAGCTCCATAAATTCTCCAAGGTATTGCTCTCAAAGCAGTCTAAAGTGCTAGAATCCTCTGCACTATCAGCGTTAAGGTCATAAGCTTTAAGCTTTTGCCGGAGACTCCAAATGGTGAACGCCTTAAACCATTGGAAATTAGACTCATAGCTCTACTATTTCCCTTCCAAAGGTATAATCATATTCTTATATATTGAGAGTTGCTCTGATTTGTAATTGCAATCATCACTTGCGTGAATTTCATTCCATATCGCCTTGTGACTTCGAAAAACATTATCTTTGATCTTCAAACACTCTCCTTCGCTATGTTTTTTTCATCATTTTCTTCTAACGTTAAGTTCACAACCTTCAATCAACATCATAAAACACAAGCGTATTTGTTCTAATAATAATAGACATAATACATAAATGTCTCTTTAACTTAGCTTCAATAAATGCCCTTCAACTTTGGATATGCACAAATAGGCGCGCTTAAACTTGTATAAAAAAATGAACAAATAAGCACATGCGTCCTGCGTGGTTCGTGGTGCCCTATGTGGTCAATTTGTGAATTATGCCACATAGGATATTTGGGTCTACTTGTCTAGTTTTATATAAGTTTAAGTGTTTACTTGTGCACATCCAAAGTTGGAGGTCATAGATGTGAGTTGAGGACAAGTTAAAGGATATGTTTATGTATTATGCCATAATAATAACAATAATCTTACTCATAAATGTTTTAATAATTATTTTTAATATAACCGAATTAAGCCCCTTGCACTTGATGTGCACTCATCAGACAGTGGTTGATCTATTATATACCATTTTATGACTCCACATTCAGGTTTACTTTCGTTTTGTACGTGTCATGTGCATCGAATTAGTTTTCTAAAAGTAGTTTCATTGGGTGGATATAGGAATCCTTTCATGAAATAAGGAATAGCTTCTGCTACTTTTATCCATTTCGAGGATTGATAACGTGAACACGTTATTCTCCTTGTGTTTCCTAATTGAAATTGTTGTTGTGATCTAATCGCCATCATCT
This sequence comes from Capsicum annuum, assembly GCF_002878395.1. NCBI lineage: Eukaryota > Viridiplantae > Streptophyta > Magnoliopsida > Solanales > Solanaceae > Capsicum > Capsicum annuum. The sequence goes on along the minus strand of NC_061116.1, from coordinate 101,255,706 downwards.
TCATTATATATCGCCTTTTGGTCAAAAACTCACCTTTAATAATCAAAGAACTCTTCTTTCATATCTACTTTTTGGGCCTTTTCGTAATTTTCTTATAGCGTTGAGCTCAAAACTTGCAATGCACATCATAAAACACAAGAGTGAGCTTTCTAATGCTAATAACAGTAAACTTACTCATAAATGTTTTAATACTTATATAAATATATGTAAAGAATGGATCTTGGGCCTAACTCAACCTCAAAAGCTAGCTCATGAGGGGAGGATTGTCCAAGTCAATACAAGGAGACCAATTATCCATCTCTTTTCTGATGTGGGATACTTAACACTCCCCCGCACGCCCAGGCCTCATTAACTGGAACGTGGACAATATAATATGGGGCCCAACATCGGTGAACAAAGATTTGGGATGGGCTTGGCTCTGATACCATGTAAAGAATGGATCTTGGGCCTAACTCAATCTCAAAAGCTAGCTCATGAGGGGAGGATTGTCCAAGTCGACCAATTACCCATCCCTTTTCCAATGTGGGATACTTAACAATATATAACCTAATTAAACCTCTGCTCATCCGACATGCCATGAATCACCGAACCTGCACTCAGAAATAGAATGCTTTGAAAAAGGCGTGATTCATTAAGTGAAAGACACTAACCGAGATCACTCGATGTGCACTCATCCGACAGTGGTTGATCCATTTTCTGGTTTACTTTAGTTTTATACTTGTGTCAGGTGCATCAAAGTAGTTTCCTGAAAGTGGTTTCCTTGGGTGGATGTTGGAATCCTTTCAAGAAATAAGTAATAGCATCTGCTACTTTATCAATTTCGAAGATGGTTAACATGAACATGTTACTCTCTGGTGAAGTTGAGTCATGTATATCTTGATTGAACTTGTTGCTCCAATCTATAATTGCCATCATCTCTGCTTTACTATTCATTATATATCATTGGCTTCAAAAAAACATCCTCTTCAATAGGACAAAACTCTCTTTTTATATCTTTTGTATGTTTTTGGGCTTTTTATCATTTTCTTTTAATGTTAAGCTCACAACTTTCAATGCACATCATAAAACACAAGAGTGAGTTCACTTAATATGCACTCATAGGCAGTGGTTGATCCATTATATATGATTTGATGACTCCACTTTCAGGTTTACTTTCATTTTATACTTTAGTTATGTGCATTGGAGTTCTCCTGATAGTGGTTTCGTTAGCATTTGCTGCTTTTATCTATTTTGAAGAGGGTTAACTTGAACGCCCATCATTGTTATTCCAGAATGCTACTCTAAATACCTCACTTAGTGCCGCTGCTGAAGAGCAAAGAAAGGTCGATGAAAAAGTACTGAAATTGGCTGAAGAGCAGAAGGTTTGTGTATATCTTGTATTGCTCTTAGTGTTGTAACTCTCTTCGTCTCTATGTCTAGTTCATATAACACAGAACTAATAACTTAGGTGTCATCTTGTTGATTGCAGAGGCAAAAGGAAGATCTCCATAAGAGAATAATTCAGCTGGAAAAACAACTCGATGCGAAACAAGCTGTAGAGCTGGAAATTGAGCAGTTGAGGGGATCATTGAACGTGATGAAACATATTGAAGATGAAGGTGATCAAGAAGTTTTGAAAAAGGTGGACACACTCCTCAAAAGTTTAAGAGAGAAGGAAGAAGAATACGATGGGTTGGAAGCATTAAATCAAACTCTGATAGTGAAGGAAAGAAACAGTAATGATGAGCTGCAAGAAGCTCGAAAAGAGTTGGTTAATGTAAGTGATGTAATTTAGTTCTATACTAAGTTTTGTCATACCCTATTTGTAATAATCATACAATAACTTCCTGCTTGAGGCAAGGGGAGGTGGCTACTTAAAATATTGTTCTTAGAGCTTAGTTTCTACTAAACATCTGGTTTTATACTGTGGCTTGATGGTTGGTACATTTCATATTTTTTATTAATAACAATGGTTGGGTAGATTTACTGATTTACGTTCATGTCTTTCTGATTGACCATGGTTTCTCATTCGTTTTTAGCATTGAAATGGTTTATTAAGGATGTCATATTTAGGTTTCTACAAGAAGATATACTACTTTGTTTATCTTTTCTTGTTTTTTCACCCCTCTTTTGTGGGGTGTTTTGTGCGTTTTTGGATAATGGAGTAACTGAATTGTTCTATAGGGCTTAAAGGAGCTACCAAGAGTTGGTCCAATTGGTGTTAAGAGGATGGGAGAGCTCGACAACAGACCATTCCATGAAGCAATGAAGAGGAACTACAATGAGTCAGAAGCAGATGAAAGAGCTACGGAGTTATGCTCATTGTGGGAGGAATACCTTAGAGACCCTGGATGGCATCCCATCAAAGTCATTATTGTTAACGGGAAACCTGAGGTATGCTCTTCACTCACCGTAATCTATAGTTTTTTTCTCTCCTTTAATAAGGATAGTGGATTCTATAGTTTTCAAGCTCGAAATAAAAACAGGATGGAAAAAGCATTACTTTGACTTTCATTCTTTTTAAAAAAATTTCTACTACAAAGATGTTATGTAGGTTGGTAGGGTGTTATTAAGTTTGTATTAGTTGGATTTACTGTTTTTGTGGGACATATTTTCAAAATATTACTGACAGGGACAAAGCGTATTTAATACTATTACTAAGTCTCTTTCTCAGACAACACATAAATTTCTATCATTTTATGTTCCATTATGCTTCTTATTTTTTTGGACTACAAAAAGGGAAAAGAGGTTCTAGTACATCTCATTCTCCAAAATACATTTAATACTTGGTCTACAATCGGAAGTTCCGGAGAATCAGTGAAATTTCATTGCAAGTTGACAACTATTTACAGGACTAATTGCTAACAATTTTTTTCAGGATAAATAGAGAGAAAATTAGAAGTGTTTTTAGGAAAAGGTTATACGTAGAAGAAAAGGAAATGGAAGAAATGGCCTACTAGTTTGATGTAGAAGTAGTCTTATTGACATTATCTTTTTACCAAGACAGAAACATAGAACTAGAGACAAAAGGTTCTTTAGGAAATCAAAATCCTGACGAAAAAAGTGAGGGCAAAGTTGATAGGATACAAACAAGAAAAGTTTCTTTAGGAAATATTGCTATCTACCACAAAATCCCGAGGAAACAAGTGAGGGCAAAGTTGGTAGGATACAAAAAACATAGCAAAATCGTGGGTTTAAGTACTTATTTTAAAAAAGTCATTGGGTGCATCCTGGAATAGCTGGATATGCTTATGTTGGTAGATACTATTATGCTGGAGCTTACTGCTTCTACTTTGATATAAATCACACACCAACGTATGTACTTTTTATATGAGGTAAACATTTGAAGATATACAAAACATCATGGGTGCATTGTTTTCCAACAATCAAAAAATAGAGTAATCAGTTTTTTCATTAATTTGCAGTAAGTTTCTGATTTATATATAGACAATTTTACTATTAGAGCATTCGTGAAAAGTATTTTGTACTTGTATAACTAAAATTAAATTGTTAACAAAGATATTTTACAAAGACAAAAAAAACTGTAACAAAATGAAATAACTTCACGTCTTCACCTTAGCTTTATTTGAGAAATGAAAAATTAAAGTTGAGTAGGAGATTTCTCGTGTAAATTCAATTAACATTTAGCTTTGATGAATGTGTTTGTCCTCTTTTTTCTTTTCCTGTGTGCAATGATGGTAGGAAATACTAGATTTCTTTTATTTTTTTTCTATGAGAAAGGTATCTTTATATTCCCACGAAATCTTTCATCCCCCAAAATTGATGAAGCGGGGATTACAACCCATGCTTGGTAGGGATTACAGTCCACAAAAAACTATAGAATTACAAATTTCATATGAAATCAACTCATTGTTCAGTATCCCCCACCCTATCCTGTTTACACCCAAAAAAAAGAAAACTAAGTAAGCGTGTGGCCATGAAAACTAAAATTTTTTGGAGTTGAAATTGGAATTGAAGTTGGAGTTGGAGTTGGAGTTATGTTTGCGCTTGTCTTTTTTGAATTTTTTTTTAGACTTTTGGAAAGACTTTTTTAAATATAACTTTATACCCCAATTTTTAAAAAATATCAAAATCACCCATCTTAACTAATTTACCTATAAGATACAACCAAATGTGGGAGAGACAATAATGTTGTCGGCGTTGCATATAGAGTCGCAAGAATAGACGGATTAAGGTCCCGTTGTATCATGAGGGGAGATTTTGAAGAGGAAGAAAAAAATTGAAGTTGCCTTCAATTTTGAGGTCTTTTATCTATAGAAGTAGGAAGAAGTGGGTAATGTGGTAGCTAGGCATTTAACTCCGGTTGTTGGCTGAAATTAATAGGGTGTTTTTGTAAAAGTAAAAAAACTGGGGTCATTTGTAACAATAAATAAAGCTGAAATTGAAGTTGGAAAGAAGTGAAAACAAGTCACTTTTCCAAAAATAATTTGGAATTGGATTTGGAATTCTCATGGCCAAACACCCCAATTTTCATGAAGTGAAAAAATTTTCTGGAAAAAAGTGATTCTTTAACCCTAATCTTCTGAATATTGTTATCACTACCCTCAAAGCACCCCTTGTTTCGGTCCTTCCATTGGGTCCACCATATGCGTGTTGGTCTACTCTTCCACCAATTTTCAGTGGATCCTCTTCTCCCAACACCATTCCAGCTTTTTAGCAGCTCCAAAGTAGTCCTTGGCATTACCCAGTTCACCCCTAGTATACAAAAGAACTTTTTCCGCAAATTCGCAGTTGTCTTACAGTGTAAGAAGAGGTGAGCATTGACCTCAATTGCTAAACCACACATGAAACACCTTAAGCAAATCTGTAAACCTCTTCTTTGTAAAGCTTCATAAGTCGGGCAAGCTCTTCTAATAACCAACCAAACTAAAAGAATACCTCTGGGGACGCTTTGATTTTCCAGATTAGTTTCCAAGGCCAATTCGTTTCATAGATTGCCTATTGTTCATCTCCCAGTAGCAAGACTTGACTATAAATATTCCTTTGCTGTGTAGCTTCCAAATTGATCTGTCGTGTCCTATAACGTTGGTTGAGGCATTGCTTAGTACCGGAAGAAATTCAGCTACTCTGTCTATCTCCCAATCATTCAATGCTCTTCTAAATATTAAGTTTCATCCTTGAGGGCTCCATACTTGAGATACTTCATCATTTTTCTAAAGGATTATAGTGTATAACTGTGGGAATAATGTTCTAAGAGTGTCCTCACTGTCACGATCCGATTTTTGAGTCATGATGGCACCTACTTTATCCCACCAGTAGGTAAGCCAAACCATAGTCCGTAGCTATAAGCAATGGGCTTAGTTGGTGGAAAACGACATAAATGCCGGAAATATGCAAGTAAAAAACTTACAAGCAATAAATTACGGAATAACAATAAGGCGGAAGATAAAATAAGAGAAATAATAACATCCCACAACCTAGTAGTGTCGGTACAAGAGCCTCTAATCCAAAAAAGAATAGGAGTATTATCATAGTCAAATATACATCGGTCTCGAAAATGGAAAGACTAAGCAAAATACAGAAGATGGAGAAAAGGTCAACTCCGCCTCCGAGAGCTCACCCCGTCTCTAAACTCTAGATCGCACGATCGCAGCGTCAACGGCGACAACTAGTACTTGGATCTGCACCAAAAAGGTATAAAGTGTAGTATGAGTACCAAAGCCACGGGTACTCAGTAGGCATCATCAGCCAATTAAGCTAAATCATAAGATAAATATAATAAAATGCGAGATAAATAAGCTAAGTCAAGGTAAGAGGGTAGACCTGGAATGATGCTCTATTTATTGTAAATAAATAACCGGAATAATAACATTATAGGAAACATAGCTATCACTACATAATTGGTCCCCATAAGCCTGGAAGTGTGAAAAAGTAAATAACCCAGCGTGACCTTATAAGCTCGGAGGGTAGAATCAAAGAGAAGTAATAACCAGGATTATACTAATTAGCCATATCTCGAAATCATAGCTGTGGATCCTTCCACATCGGACTCGAACCGGTTCCATAACCGTCATAAACCATCGGACTAAAATCAAAACTCATATCATCGTTTGTCAGAACTCATATCATGGATAATGTCGGGATCGAACCGGTCTTGATAATATAAATCACCGAACTTGAATCGGAACTGATGCCACCTCGCAAGCATCAATCCAGAATAAAGCATCATATGTCTAAACCTCCTTAAGCTCTAAAATATAAATCTATAAAGTCTACAAGGAGCTGATAGTAGTCTTGGCCTAAAGTACGCCGGAGGGGTCCACTTCTAATCCTTGAAATTCATTCTAAGGCACATTCTACCCCGAACTAGGCTAAGGTATCTAATTTCACTACTAAATATTAAATAATCCACATCGTTAAGATAACAATTCTACCTAAGAAACGAGTAGCTAAGTCAATTATGCCTAATTACGGTCTCTAATTGGCTAAGTAATTTAATTCATGCTAAATATAACTCCAAATCCTAAATTTCAACCCATATCTAGCACATTATCATAAATATACTACAATTTAGCCCTATTATGAGAAAGGTAAACCTAGCCTAATTGGACGTCGAAGAAAGCCTGGCGAAATTTGGTAAATCATCGATTTCCCCTTTTGAGAAGCTTCCATATGCTGCTACACTAATCAAAATGATAATTTACTCATCAATACGAGAACAATGGTACTCATAATGCATTTTTATGCATCGAGTTCAAAATTACGTAAAATATCATGTGAGGCCAGCTTGCGGAATCGCACTTTCAAAATCATCAATACGTTAGGTTCAAGGAATATTTTACCCTCAAGAATGAGTAAATTCCGAGCTCAAATGATGCCTCAATCTACTTAACAAGAATCTAGGGATTCTGGGAATAAATTGAAGAATTATCCATGAATTTAATGGAAACTTACCAAAATTTTGATGAAGAAATAAGTACTTCAAGCTCACAAAAACCCCAAAATCTCCTAGCAATGCTTCTCCCAATTTCCCACACTTTCGAGGGTTTTCATTCTTGAGACTTATGAGAAAATAGGAGAAAAATTGGGTAAGTGGGGGCAATGCCTCCCAGGTGCTGCTTAAGTGGACACTTGACCGCTTAAGCAGTCACTACTAAATCCCGCTTGGCCTGGCATATGCCGCCTTAGCGGTCAGACTATCGCTAAAGCAGCGTTGGGCAAGCCAGGGCCGCTTTAGTGATGCACCAGCTGAAAACTTGGAATTTTTCAAGTTTCCACCAATTCCTTGGGCATCCCGTGAACGCAAATGAACTATGCTATTCTACCAATTTCGTCATTTCGGACTCAATGATGCAGTCGAAATTTTCATTCGAGGTTGTTTCGACGAAAAGTGGGCCCACATCCAAGGGTTATTTTTATCAATTTTCGACCAATGGCCCAAAATGAGTTCGAAAGCCTTGGGACACGAACCAAAGGTTCTCCTAGTGTAAGATCGACATTTCAGAGCTTATAGAATGGTCAGAATTGGCATACGAGGTTGTTAAACTGAAACTTTCTCCGGATAGCCAATTCTTACCAGCGAAGATTTCAAAACAGGGAATTGACTCTAAAACCAAACGAACTGCCCGTAACTGAACTGTCAACTCCAGCAATACAAATGATTTGGGGAAGCTATATGTGAGCTCTGAACAACGAAAATGAGTGGAAATGCAGAAAATGACCTGGAGGGTCATTATAATCCACCCACCCAGTGTTAATTCCGAAACTCTGTTCTCATTCCGTCTCCCCCTTAATGTGGATGTTACTATTAAACCGAATCCACATCCTTCTGATAGTTTTCCCCACATTGCATCCAAATGTGCCCACAACTTCCTCAGTTGTCCAGCTACACAAAGCGCTTTTTTCTGTGACGAGTCTCCTCCACAAAGCCATATCTTCATTGCAGTGTCTCCATAACTATTTTTGAAGAAGGCAAGTGTTCTGTATGCGGAGATTCTTTATACCCAAGCCTCCTTGTATCCTGTCGAGGGTTACAACATTCCATTTTACCAAATTATACCCTTTTTTCTTCGTATCTCCTTGCCATAAGAAAGTTGTCCTTCTCAGTTGATTAATCTTCTTCTCAATGCTTCTAGGAATATGGAACAAGCTCATCCATCATTGATTTTATCAGGTCACTCTGCCTCCCAAAGAGTGGTATTGACTTTTCCATCTAGATAGCTTTTTTCTGCACCTTTCCAACACTTCATTCCATATTTCAAGTTCTTTGTTTTTGGCTCCTTTAGGAATTCCAAGATATTTGGTAGGTAGTGAAGCTACTTGGCAACCTAAGTTCTCAGCTAATAACTGCAGGTTGTCTACCTGATTTACTAGGAATAGAAAACTCTTGTGCCAGTTGACGTGTAAACTTGTTGGAAAAAAAAGGTTGACATGCAAACTTGATATGCCTTCAAAGATAGTCAGGATTGCTCTAGATGTCTTATTTGCTTCACTTTTGTGGCACAGAAGAAATCTTCAGCATAGAAAAGATGTGTGATCTTCATAGCGCTATCTCTATTTGCTTGAGCACTGAATCCCTTCATCCACCTATTTTCCCCTGCTTTCCTGACCATACGGTTCATCCCTACATGGCTAATAAAAATAAGAAGGGTGATATGGGATCGTTATGCCTAAGGCCCCTTTGGTACTTGAAGAAACCCTCGGTGCCTCCATTGACGATGACAGGAAATTTCACATTGGATGTACAGAACTTTTTCCAATTTATCCCCTTGTTGCCAAAACCCATATCCTTTAGTATCTTCAGTAAAAAGGCCCGATTGACATGATTATAGGCCTTTTCAATGTCAAGCTTGCACATGATGCCAAGTGTCTTCTGTCTTTCTCTTGAGTCCACCGGTTCATTAGCCACAAGAGCTGCATCCATAATCTATCTCTTTCAAGAAGGTTAGTTGATGGTCATCCCCAGTTTACCCATTATCGTCTTCAGCCTTTCAGTCATGATTTTAGAAATGATCTTATATACCCCTATCAAACTGATGGGTTTGAAGTCCTTCAATTCCCTTGGTTTCTTAGGAATTAACGCAATGAAGGTAGCATTAAAGGATTTCTCAAAGATTTCCTTTTGATGAAAATTCTGGACATTGTCTCGAGCTGGGGGTTTATCGGAAACATCCTTTCTACTTCTTTAGAGGTAGAGGTATGGACTGCGTACATCTTACCCTTCCCAGACCTCACTATGTGGGAATACACTGGGTTTGTTGTTGTTGTTGAAACTTTTGGACAGTGGACAGTCATCATCAGGTCCTCCTTAAGAGTTTCCCAGCATGCTTTGAAAAAACTCATCGTAAATCCATTTGGGCTAGGTGCTTTGTCACATCACATAACTTGATGGTCTGGAGCACCTCTTCTTCTGTGAATGGTCTTTGTAGCCATTCTTGCTCTTCCTCAGTGATCTTAGGACAATCAACATAGTCAACAGTTGATCTCCAGACTTCAGACTCTAGTACCAATTTTTATAAAACTCCATCATAGCTGTTTTTATTTCTTTAGGTTCTTGAATCTCTTCTCCCCTTACTACTAGTCTATCAGTAGTGTTGTATCTCTTGTGAGCAGTTGCCATTCTCTGAAAGAACTTTATGTTCTCGTCTCCTTCTTGTAGCTATAGGTCTCTAGATTCTTGCCTTTAGTTATCCTTTTCCTCCTTAGCCGAATCTTCTAACTCCACAATTATTGTTGCTCTTATCATCATCTTCTCTTCTGTAAGGTCTTTGTTGGCTCGAGTCATGTTAAGTATCCCACATCGGATAAGGGATGGCTAATTGGTCTTCCTATATGGACTTGGGCAATCCTTCCCTCATGAGCTAGCTTTTGAAGTTGAGTTAGGCCCAAGATCCATTTTTTACATGGTATCAGAGCCAGACCCATCCCAAATCTTTGTTCAATGATGTTGGGCCTCCATATTATGTTATCCACGCTTTAGTTAACGAGACCTGGGTGTGCGGGGGAGTGTTAAGTATCATTCCGTCGTCACTGCCTCATTTTTCGATGACAGAAGCTGCTGTCCAATAAATATATTTTTCATCGGTGTATTTCAAAACAAACCAACACCACCATCATGTTCGAAACTTCCCGTCGAGCAAACCCCAGTCAGACTCACCGAGAATAGGCGTCACACGCGCCCTCATGCGCCGCCAGAAGATATTCTCCGGCGAGCGTGTCAATCCATGCACCGACACGTTCAGTGTTTTCCAACAATTTCTTTTTTTCCAGTAGCCTCACCTCTTCGTTATGAGGTTGCTCATATGATTAATTGTTGATTTCGAGCAACTTCTGGATATCAGATCTTATATCCGGCGACCCTTTTTTTTTCGGCCAAATTCCGACAATATTTCTTTTTCCTGATTAAATCTGAATCTTAATCTGGAGATCAAAAACTCAGATGTCAGAGTTTATAAAGAATCGTCGAGGGGATGGTCGATATGGAAGATTTTGACCTAGGTGTAGTTATTGTAAAAAGCTTGGACATACTCATGGCGTATGTTCTTCTCGACCTAAGTGTAGTTATTGTAATAGGCTTGGACATACTCGTGGAATATGCTATTCTTTGCATGGTCGACCAACTAAAAATGCTTATATTGCTCCTTCTAACACCACAGGTGATCAATGGGTGTATTTATCTGACAAGAAATATAATGAGTATCTTCAGTATCGAGCAAGTAAACATATATCTCTACCAATAGCCTCAGCTACACAATCTTCTACCTTTGGATCATGGGTTGTGGACTCGGGTCCTTTTCTGATCATATTTCTGGTGACAAATCACTTCTATCTAATATTGTTTATACATTGTTTATACACAATCTTTTCTTGCTATTACTTTAGCCAATGGAATCCAAACAGAGCCAAAAGTTGGACAAGCCAAACCCCTATCTTCTATCACTTTAGATTCTGTTCTTTATGTCCCTGGTTGTCCTTTTAATCTTGCATCTGTTAGTCGTTTGACACATACCCTTCAATGTAGTATAACTTTTTTTTATGATTCTTTTATAATGAAGGACTGCAAAACGGGACAGGCAATTGGCATAGGACATGAATCACAAGGCCTTTACCATCATACCTTCTCAAATTCCTTCATAACAGGCTCTTTACAGCATGCTCTGCTACAGACCCTCCCGACCTTACTCATAAATGTTTAGGACATCCGAGTCCATCCAAGCTACAAAAGATGGTGCCTAGTTTGTCTAGTCTATCCACATTAGATTGTGAGTTGTGTCAACTTGGGAAACACACTTGTACTACATTTTCATGCAGTATTAAGAGTCACTCTGAGTCTATTTTCTCATTAGTCCATTCTGATATTTGGGGTCCTAGTAGAGTCAGTTCACCCTTAGGATTTTGTTACTTTCATCGATGATTTTTCAAGATGTACTTTGGTTTACTTGGTGAAAGATCTTTTGAGTTATTCTTTATATTCAAGAGTTTTTGTGCTGAAATACAAAATCAATTTGGTGTTCCTATTTGTGCTTTTTGTAGTGAATAATGCCTTGGAATACTTATCCTCGACATTATGCCCATACACCCCTCAGCAGAACGGTATAGAAGAAAGGAAAAATAGGCATCTCATTGAGACTGCTCGCACTCTTCTCATTGAATCCCATGTTTCGCTGCGTTTTTGGGGCGATGCAGTCCTCACATATTGCTATCTCATTAACAGAATGCCATCATCTTCGATCCAGAATAAGGTTCCCCATTCCATACTAATTCCATACTATTTCCTCAGCCACATCTTTACTCTATTCCCCTCATGTTTTTGGAAACACATATTTTGTTCATAACTTAGCCCCAGGGAAAGATAAATTAGCCCATCGTGTGCTCAAATGTGTCTTCCTTGGTTACTCTCGAGTTCAAAAAGGATATCGATGCTATTCACCTGATCTAGGTCGCTACCTTATGTTCGTTGATGTCAAATTCTTTGAATTTCAACTTTACTATACATCTGATAATCTTAATATCTCTGAGGCTTTACCTATACCTCTAGTCTTACCTATACCAATCTTTGAGAACCTACCGTTACTTCTCCATCTCCAGGTACAGTGCCACCACTTTTGACTTATCACCGCCGCCTACGTTCAGCATCAGTCCTAGATAATTCATGTTATGCGCCTGACGCTTCCCCCGCTTCCCTTACTGCGGACCTGCCTCTTCCCAGCCAATCAGTTGCACTTTAAAAAGGCATAAGATCCATTCGTAATGCTAACCTGCATTATACTTTCTTGAGTTATCATCGTTTGTCATCACCCCATTATGCTTTTGTATAATCTTTGTCCTTTATTTCCATCCCTAAGACTACAGGTGAAGCACTTTCCCATTCAGGATGGAAACATGCTGTGATTGATGAGATGTTTACTTTACATACGAGTGGTACTTGAGAGTTTGTTTCCCTTCCTGCAGGTACCTACTGTTGGTTGTCGTTGGGTTTATACAGTTAAAGTTGGTCCAGATGGTAAGGTTGATCGGTCGAAGGCTCGCCTTGTTGCTAAAGGATATACATAGATATTTGGGTTTGATTATACTGACACTCTCTCCCGTGGCTAAAATAGCATTAATCCATCTTTTTCTCTCTATGGCTGCCGTTCATCATTGGCCTCTTAATCAGTTGGACATTAAGAATATTTTTCTGCACGGTGATCTTGAGGAAGAAGTCCATATGGAGCAACCACTTGGTTTTGTTGCTCAGGGGGAGTTTAGTAGCCTTGTATGTCGATTGCGCAAGTCACTCTATGGCCTGAAACAGTCCCCTCAAGCCTGGTTCAAAAAGTTTAACACAGTTATTCAGGAGTTTGGCATGATTCGTAGTGGAGCTGATCATTCAGTGTTTTATCGCCATTCTGAACCAAATTTGTGAATTTATTTGGTGGTTTATGTTGAGGATATTTTTATCACCAGCAATGATCAAGATAGTATCACTAAAAGCAACATCTCTTTCAACATTTCCAGACTAAAGACCTTGGCAGATTGAAATGCTTTCTTGGTATTGAGGTTGCTCAGTCCAGATCAGGTATTGTTATTTCTCAACGCAAGTATGCTTTAGACATTCTTGAGGAAACAGGAATGGATGTCAACCCATTGACACTCCTATGGATCCAAATGCTAAACTTCTGTCAAGACAGGGGGAGCCACGTAGTGATCCTGGAAGGTATAGATGGTTGGTTGGAAAGTTGAATTATCTCATAGTGACTAGACCTGGCATCTCTTTTTGGGTGAGTGTTGTATGTCAGTTTATGACTTCTCCCTGTGATAGTCATTGGGATACCGTTGTCCGTATTTTGCGATATATAAAGTCATCTCCAGGTAAAGGACTACTCTTCCAGGATCGAGGCCATGAGCATATCATTGGATATACAGATGCTGGTTGGGCAGGATCACCCTTTGATAGACATTCTACATCTAGATATTATGTTTTAGTAGGAGGTAGTTTGGTGTCCTGGAAGAGTAAGACGCAGTGTGTGGTTGCTCGATCTAGTGCCGAAGCAGAATATTGAGCAATGACTGCAGCACCTAGCGAGCTGGTTTGGATCAAGCAATTGCTGAGATAACTAAAATTTTGAGAATCTGGGAAGATGGACCTTGTATGTGATAATCAAGCAGCCCTTCATGTTGCGTCTAATCTAGTGTTCCATGAGAGGACCAAACACATAGATATTGATTATCACTTTGTCAGAGAAAAGATACTCTCGGGAGATATTGTTACAAAATTTGTAAAATCAAGTGATCAACTTGTAGATATCTTCACCAAGTCCCTCACCAGTCCTTGTATTAATTACATTTGTAACAAGCTTGGTACATATGACTTGTATGCACTAGCTTGAGGGAAAGTGTTGGAATATGAGTAGAAAAAGGAATAATATACAAAATCCTACTTGGAAAAGGATTGTAATGTAGTGTCTATAAATAAGGTGTCAATGTAATTATGTAGACACACAATTCAATAATATTTTTCTCCATTATTTCTCACATGGTATCAGAGCCAGACCCATCTCAAATCTTTGTTCACCGCCTCCATATTTTATTGTCCACGCTCTAGTTAACGAGACCTGGGCATGCGGGGGAGTGTTAAGTATCCCACTTCGGAAAAAGGATGGGTAATTGGTCTTCTTATATTAACTTGGGCAATCCTCCCCTCATGAGCTAACTTTTGAGGTTGAGTTAGACCCAAAATCCATTCTTTACAAGTCAGATCCATTCCCCTGCGATTTCTTCCCAACACTCTAGTTTTTCTTCTCTACTATGTGGTGCATAAACTTGAGCGATTTTCCAACTGAAAGAATTTTGTGTGGACACCAATCTATATGTGATAGAATACTGCACTGTTTCTACCAACTCCCCTGTCCAAACTCTGCTATCCCACATCAACAATGCCGCCCCCCCCCCCCCCCCCACCCCCCCCCCCCCACACACACACACACCAAAAAAAAAAATAAAAATAAACTACCACAAGCTTCCAATAATCCATACGTCATCCACCTCCCAGGCCATAACTGTTTAGCTATATTCTCTGCATCATTGTTAAGCTTTGTTTCTTGCAGACAATATACATCTGCCCTCCACTTCTGTAAAGAGTATTTCACAAGTCTTCTACTTGCTGTGTTGTTTAGCCCCCTTACATTCCGCGTCATAATTATTACATTCATTTAAACGTGAGACTAAGTGTTCTCCCCCTTTCTCTAACTCTTTCAACTTCTTCATTTAAACTGGAATGCAGATTTTTCAATTCGTTCTTCCCAATACCCTACTTTTTGGAGTTGTGACCAGTTTCTCCTACTCTTTCTTGTCTAACATAGGCATTCTCTCATCCAGTTTCATGAGAAGAGCTAGTGTTTCCTTTTCGAAGCCCACAAATGCTACTCCGTAAGTACTGCTTAACTTCAGTATATGTGAATTGACCGAGTCTGAAGTTGTCGCTTCATTCTCTTCCTGTTCGCGTGAACTTTGTGTATTAACTGGGTTAACATCATGAATTTGTTGAATCTGCAAATTTGGTTCATTTGAGTTATTTTCGGGTCTGCTGTCCTGCGATTCAATTCCTTCCTGTTGTCTGCGTGCCTCAGAGATAACAGTACTTTGTGCTATAACAATACTTTGTGCTCTCTCCTCTACTTGTATGTTTGGATCTAACCTTGCTGGAGTTTTTTCAGATGAAGCTCGGCCCTTCGTAGTTGCAGAAGAGTATTTCCATTTCTTATACGCTTCGAGGAACTTCGAGGCTAATTGTTTTAACCTATGTTGCTCGGACTTGTCAAAAATGTCAATGGATGCGTGTCGGATTCGCCAAAATTAGTGTATTTTTGAAGAATCCGACACGGGTGCGGCATCAAAAATGAAGAGTCTGCGCAACTTAGGTTTTAACTCTGTTAATTCTCCAAGAGGAGGACCCCCCTGCTCCTCACATGCTTCTTTAGAAAGAGCGCTGAATCTGTTTTCACTTAAAATTGGGTCGTGTTGGATGAGTCGTGGTGCAACAACAACAACAACATTATACCCAGTGTATTCCCACAAAGTGGGCTCTGGGGAGGGTTGTGGTCCAACTTAGAAATTAATGGACAATCGTCCCGTATTGGGCTGGTCCGATCCATAGGGTTAACAAAATCCATTAGCTGCTCTCCACGTACTTTTGCAGTTGCACTTGGCTTTGTCATTGAAGGCCCTGGTTCAGACGTCACCCCTTTACCCTTCAAATTTTGCCTCAAAATCTTCTGGGTAAAGGAGCTGCTCGTGTTATCTTCTCCTGCCACCATTCTCGCCGGTAACCTGTCCAGAGCTGCATAGTATACCTGAGTCCTCCATTTTCGACTGTCACCTCTTTAGGAATATTACTACGATCGCCACGAACTCTGATCCTCGTCCATTTGAGATGATTTCTCAATTGTGTTTCCTCTTCTGTTTCGATCCAGCCGCCACGATGATCACCAATGGTTTGAAAAACATTATGAGACCATAGGTGAAGTGGAAGACCTATTTCTGGTTCAGATTGAAGTTGGCCGTCCTGTCTCCTTCATCGTGCCAATCCTAGGACTCCACCATAAGAATTTGACCGTGGTTTTCCCCCAGACCCACTCCCCATCCATCACTTGCCACTAGTTCCGCAGTGGTGCTTCAATGGCCTTGGTTTTCCTCCAGACGCACTCCCCACCCATCTTTTTCTCTGCAGTGGTTCTTGAAGCAAATTCAAATAAAAAACTGCAGCTACCCAAATCGTAAATGTTAAGGCTGTGTCCCTGCTTCCAGATGTTAGTAGCCCATCTTCTTATCTCTGACAGGGTCGGTGTCTCGTCACCTTTGGCTGTGGAAAACCCACCAGGTTTTTTTTTAAAACCTCCTTCTGAGAACTGCAGATGTCATTGAAACGTATTTTCTCCCCCTTCATCAATGGATGTTATGCGTCTGACTCATTCCCTCCCCTGTTAGCCTATTTAATATTCTTAACCGCCTCCGCATATGGAAAATTGCTATCAGTAAGCCTGTGTCTTCAATGTCTGTCGCATCTTTTGTGTTATTAAGGAATCTTCCAACTTTTTCTGCAATATAACTCCACCCTGCATTAAATGATTTCTGGAAGTATCAGAATTGATCTCCTTCTACCCCTGATATTAATCACAATTATGTAACGCCCAAACTTGCTAAAGTTTCTGGCAAAGAAAATCTCAGATAACCCCTCCTCTTCTTGTCCACCTTTTCATGTGTTTCCCATCGTTTTGGAAGCTTCTCTCAATGTCAGAACTATCCACTCCATTGTTTTTCTGGTGAAAGATGTTCTTGTGATAGTGTTTCTGCTTCTCTCGGTCCATTCATACCATTCTACAGCAGTCCCTGATATTTTTTCTACGTCAAAAGACTTGAATCCTAGTGCAAATAAATGCAATGCCCCATATCTGCAGAAAGAATAAAGTAAGCAGAAGAGTAATTTCGGAAGGCCCCTGTAGTGCAAGTGTCGAAGAAAGAAACTGAATCTGGCTGGGGGTGGCGTCAGCAGCGCGTGATGCGTGTGGTCGGTGGGGGATTTTCTGGGGGTAGGTTTTCTGGGGTTGGGTCACAGGTGTTTGGTGAAGGTTATGGTGGAAAAAAATTGAAGAAAGAAGTAGATAAAAGAGGTATTCCGGTGATCAGAAGGACCACCAGTGGTGTTTTGAGGTGGGAAGTGGTTTAAAAAATCACATGGGAATCAGTGCCTCAGAGAGAGTTGTCAGTTGTTTATGTTTTTCCTGGTTGACTGGCATTTATTTTTTTATTATTTTACTGTGATTGCTGGGGTCTGTTTTTTGGGTCTTAGTTGGATGTGTTGATAATACTGCTTATTGACATAAACTATATGTAGGTTTTTCTTTGCTTTACTTGTATTTGCATAGAGGTAGCATCAACTATGTATATTTATTTAAATGCTGGTGTTACTCATTTCAGAACGTGATAGATGTTGAAGATGAAAAGCTGAAAGACTTGAAGAAAAATTATGGGGAGGAAGTTTACAAAGCTGTCACAGCAGCTTTGACAGAGATTAACGACCACAACCCTAGTGGAAGATACATCATCTCAGAGCTCTGGAATTATGCAGTCAATAAGAAAGCTACTCTGGAGGAGGGAGTTACAGTGTTGCTAAACCTGTGGAAAAAGAAGAGGTCCGGATTGATGCTTCCATGTGCTTTACCTTAGCTCTTTAGGCGGCCCCAAGAATGGGGTGGCGTGTGATAACAACTCCAAACTCCTAATAACAATTAGAAACATGTTGCAGGGATTCTTGTGTGAAGAAGCGTTGTGTTCAATTGCCGTGTCATTTATTACTTTATTTGGGGGTTCAGCTCCAATATTCGTCTTCCTGACTTAATCATCCTTTGCAAAATTTCTCCTTGTAGCGAGGATTCATAAATATGGTTGAGCGTAATACGATCTAGTCACAACCTGAAAGGCTAATTTGACAGTTACAAAGAATTGAAACAAGGCTTCGATTTCTAGCTTAAAATGCCGTCCAACTCTTATAATGTAATTTGAGTATTCTCTTCCTCCGTTGGTTTCCCTTCTTTAACATTCGATGTGCCGCTAACGTGAATCACTTTCAGTGAATAGCATATCAAAAGACCTGTATGTTGAGAGAGCTTATATTTAAAATTTAGGACTGTTTGGAGGAGATTTTAAGTTAGTCGGGATTAAAAGAACTTGCAAATCAGGATTCTTTTGCAACGTGATTTGGATGTGTTAATAACTGAAGCATTTTCTTTGTAAGTTGGCATGCAAATAACTGAAGTGCCTTTAGAATAACCATACGAACTCTCAACTGTTTCAAGTCTATGATCTATTTTGTATCCAAGTCACTTACCTCTGTCTGTCAAAAATCTTAATAATTACATTCAGCTTGCTATGTATGCTTTAAGTAGTCGTCGAAATGTGGTTCATTGACCTAGATATTTGTGCCCCTTCCTTCCTTTGCTCGATTAAGCGTGAATTTGTGTTAATGTGCAGTCGATGAAGATCGGTGTTCATCTCTCTTCAGAACACCTCCAAACAGTTTGCTCGATTAAGCGTGATTTTGTGTTAATGTGCAGTCGATGAAGATCGGTGTTCATCTCTCTTCAGAACACCTCCAAACAGTGTATACAGATGAATATACATTTCTGATACAAAAGTATACATCATTTATATATATTATTTATACATATTACATAACTGTTTATACAATATCAATGTATTACATAATTATTTATATAATATTGATACATGTTTATACACCATTTATACAATATCAATATATTATATATACCCTATGTGACTATCGTAAAAGGGTCAAAACTACTCCTAGACTATCTGAAATGGAACAAAAATATCCTCCGTTTGTTTATTGGCTCAAAAATACTCCCCACTTAAACCAAGTACCACCAAGCATATCACGTGAAAAAAATTCCCATGTCCAGTCCACGTCAACATCCCATTTACGAAAAAGGGCCAAAATTACCCCTAGCTATCCGAAATGGAGCAAAAATATTCCTCTATTTTTCGGTTAAAAAATATCAGTCATGTTTGTTTTTTGGCTCACAAATACCCCTACTTTAATGATGTGTCACCTAGCACAAAATGCGGAAAAAAATTACCACATGGTAAACCGCATCAACATCCATTTAATACCCAATCGATCTACTTAATCATCCAACTTAACATCTCATTTAATACATGTACCCAATCCGTCCTCAAATACTCTGACACATCTTCACTTAAACTCTCGCAAAAAAATCAATGCAGACTAGGGATTTCGAGAAAAAAGAAAGGGAAGAGGACACTGTATAACACTTTTTTTAAAAAAATAGCCCAAGTTTGAAATTTTGCCAAAAAATGGCCAGTCGGATAAAGTATTTTCACTTTATAGTCATTTCCTAATTTGGTTCACTTTGACCCATGTAGTTCAGATACAGTCTATATATAATACTGATACAATCCATATACAATACTGATATAGTTTCAACTTGGGCATTCGATCCTTTTAAAAATATTTCATTTTTTTTTCGTGCTATAAATTTTTTAACTGAAAAATATTCTTTTTTTATTACTTAGAAATAATAATTAAATAAAATTATATAAAAATGGTATAATTGTTATATAGAATATGTATCTATATTAGATATTGTATAGTTCTATCAAATATGTATATGTATAAAATATATATAAAAAATATATAGAAAGTGTATAAAAATTATATAGTTGCTGTATAAAATGTGCGAAAAAAAAGTACAATTATTGTATAAATTGTGTATTGAAATTGTATAATTTTCGTATAGAATATTTATATGTATATGATATGTATAGAAACTATACAGAAGGTGTGTAGAAACCGTATAGAACAAGCCAACAAATTGAAATGGCTAGAAAGTGAAATTTAAATTTCATGACCATTTTTGTGGAAATAATTTGATATGAAGTGTTATTTCTATCCTTTCCCCTAAAAGAAAGCCCTTAATACATGGGTTGAACTCTCCCATATTGTTTGACATGATAAAGATGGGCTGAGTTTCAACCCATATACTAAGGGCTTTCTTTTCTCTCAAAATCCCTAGTTTACATCAATTTTTTTTTGGGAGAGCTCAGTGAAAATTAAGGGTGGATCTATCTTTACCCTTTATTTATGAAGATGGGTTGAATGTTTTAAAAATGGGTCGAGTACCATATTAAATGAGATGTTAAGTTGGATGATTAAGTGGTTCGACTGGGTATTAAATGGGATGTTATTGAACTGACCATGTGACAATTTTTTTCGTGTGGTGTGCTTGCTGGCACTCCATTAAACTGAGGAGTATTTGTGAGCCCAAAAGCAAACTGAAGGGTATTTTTGAGCCAAAAAATAAATTGAGGGTATTTTTGCTTCATTTCGAATAGTTCAAGAGGAATTTTGACCCATTTCCTTGAATGAGATATTGACATGGAGTGATCATGTAGCAATTTTTTCATGTGGTGTGCTTGGTGGCACTCTGTTAATATAAGAGGTATTTTTCTAAATGAAGGGATATTTTTGAGTCAAAATACAAATGGAGGATAGTTTTGCTTTATTTCAAACAGTTAGGAATAATTTTGACCATTTTTCGTATAAATATTTATAAATTATTGATACATTACATATATAACTTTCAAGAAATTATATATGAATTTTCGTTGGTGATTAATAAAATTATTATTTACCAAAAAAAATGACCATTTATCTACCGTTTTCTTCCATTTAACTACGATCCACAAGTGGTTAAAACGCGATTTTTCTTAAAAAAATAAAATATAATTATATATATTATAATTTAATTACTTTATTGTAGATATTTGAAATTATTCCAATATTCTTAACTTCAATAGTTGGAACTATTATGCCCTTAATTTAATTGGAACCTCCAATAAAATCTAATTAGTTGAATAATAAACGAAAAATGACTAAATATATCCTTAAAATATGTGAAATTTAACAGATATATCATTAGTTAAATAGTTCAATATTTCTTTAATATGTAACAAATTTTTTAGTAAATTTTTTTATTTTTTTCTACTCGTGCTTTACGTAACAATCAAAGCCAAACACCAATTTCTAAGTCTGAATATAAATGGTTTATCCAAATTTTATATTGTTATATCTTTTTTACATATTAACGATGTAATATATCGATGTAATGGACGTTCATACCTTCGATGACAGAAATTGTAATTTATAAATAGGAAAAATAACAGAAAGTGACAAACTTAAAATTATAATTACAATAAATAGCAATACTTTCTCAAAATTACAGTTTATAGCAAAAGTAACATTATTTTGCCCATTAACTAGACAAGTGCGTGTTTTACTCCCAAACTTTATCTTTTCCTATTTCAGTTCATTATTTCACTCCCCTCCAATCTAACCGTATCTTCTCTCCTCTTTTTTCTCAATTTTATCTATTATTTTTAATTGTTGATAAATATTGTGCTCTATCAAATAAGGTAAATGGATATTTACAGTTATTGTATGCTATCTCTTCCATAAAATTTATATGTTTTATATTTTTTGTATTTTTTTCTTCAACCTTGTTCTTTCATTTTTTTGGGGGGGGAGGGGGGGGGGGGGGGGGAGGAGATTGTAAATTTTACGTTTTGTAATGATCCAGAGATTTTTTTTGTATGTTGCGTTTGTATCTCTGTGGACACATAAAATTTATTGGATCAAATTCATATAAAATTTAAATTTGATCCACATTTTATTGGGATTAAACTTATTTTGGGCTTAAAAAAATAATAAGCCTATTGTATTCCTCATCAAGGTCTATCTCACCTTGAAGCCCAAACTCATCAAGTGACGTGGCATCCCAGTCAAATCCAAGACCAATGAGACACCGCCGCATGTACAAATGATGTGGAAATCTCATTCAAATTCAACAACTAGTCAAAAGGCGCCAAGTGGCAAAGTGACATGTTTCGACCAATCACAAGCAACTAGACCTACCTCCTACAACTATAAATAGGAGAGTAACGTAACATTCTAAAGAGGAAAAAAGAAAAAGGACATTCTGCAAGCATTGGAGGAAGCTTCTGCATTGACTACACAACTTTTCAACGAATTGACTAACGGAGTTCTGCCTGGAGATCAACTTGACAAGACGAAGTGCTGTTAGACGATTCCTGGAGATCCAAACACATTTCTAGGAGGCTCAAATCATCCTACATTTGAGAATCACGCTGCAAAGGCCCTCGAATTACAAAAAAATTTAGGAGAGAAGAATCGAGAGAATAACGAAATTCTACCCGCAAAATTCATTTATATAAAATTATTCTTTTTGTTTATTTTATTTTTGCTTGCAGTTAATTTTTAGAGTTAACAAAAATTTATTGCGAACAATCTCTTCAGAATTTTTTTGGGAGTTTTTTTTGTATCTCTTTCGGATTGTATGTTGCGCTTTGTGAATTTTTGTATTTTTTAACACAAGTGAACATAAAAGAGGTGAGATCAAAACATCGTAACGATCCGGAGAAGATTGCGAAAATTATGAAGCAGAAAGGATTGAGAAAATCTTCACATCAAAATCCTAAAAAATGAAAATATCTGTAAAAAAAAAAGTCAGACGAAATTGGAGATTCAAGTAAAATACCAAGTCCCGTGGATCAAACTTCATATGAATATGAATTCGAAGAAGAAAAAGTAAAAGAGATATCTAAACTTGTACTTTTATAGATTATGAGTCATATGCGGGTATATGTATTTTTTAATATACATTTGATTATGCTTATATTTATTTTGCAGTTGGTAACATATGTATTTGTAGTTTTTTTTTTTATTGAAAATATGTAGTATGTATTTTGTATTGTTCAGTCATATGTATATGAATGAAGTTGTATTTGTTACTATTAAGATATGAAATTGTATATGTTACTATTAAGATATGTATTTGCTACAATTAAGATATGTAATTATTTTTATTACTATTAAGATATGTATTTGTTACTGTTAAGACATCAGGACAGGAGTTGTATTTGTCAATGTTAAGATATGTATTTGATATGCATTTGTATTTGTTTGTTCAATATTACTATGATATGTATTTTTTAAATACATATGAGTTTATTTATGTATTCTAGAACAAACATGCATTCTGAAAATACATATGCAGTGATATATGTATTTGTTGCAATGTAATATATATGATGTTGTAGAAAATACATGCATACTATGTATTTTGTATTATTTTTTTTGTGAGAAGAACATATAATATAGATTTCAATAATTTTTTGGTCTATAAGCGTGACGTGATTAAATATTCATGGCAAGAGTACTTTCAAAGTTTGCACCACATATACGATGTCACACGATCAACGATATTGAAAAACGTATTTTGCAGGGATTTTGGATTGTATATTAAGACATATACTGAGTGCCTTACTTATGGTGAAGGTGTTCCTTATGTTGACTTCAACCCAGACCTTCTTCGCACACGATATGCTTCACTTTTGTGGAATTATAGTTTGAGAGAAGAAGAAGATAAGGCACAACGTGATGGCGAAGAACCAATAAGGCCTGCTAGAAAAATCGGGATAATAGAAGACATTGGAGTGCTAGAAGTTTGATGTTTTTTTAATATTTTGTATTTGACAACGTTAACTGTAGGTTGACAGAGACGTCGTTGAATAATTTTTAAGTTTTACATATTACTTTTAGGTAGCATATCGAAAGTTTTTTAGAACTTGTCAGTTATATTTTGATTATTGATGTTGAATCAAATTAATTGAATGTTTCAATTTTAGTTTGTTTAATATCCCATTTATAATAGCTGAATTTTAAAAAATATTATTTAAAAAACTCAAATTCAGTTGGACATTACAGGTCTACATATGTATTTTAACTATATTTTTCAGTTTATGCATATGTAGTTTTCTATTCGGCATATATATTTTACAGGTCTGCATATGTATTCATAAGTCGTTATATGTATTATTCATATTTTTAAGCTTTATATATGTATTTTATGCAGATCTATACATATATCCTTCATAATACATTTGAAAATAGATTTTTTATTGAAATCAAATACATATATATTTACATAGAATTATTAGCAAGTACATATACGTAAATGCACATGTATATTTGTAATGTAATTGTATCTTTTTTTCTGATTATACATTTACCCAGATATGTATTGTTATTTACATACAATACTTCAAAAATGATCTTATTTTCAGTATTTTTTTCACATCTACACAATACATATAGAATCAATTATATTCATTTATTCATAATGAACTAAGAAAACTTGCAAGTTCAGTATCATAATTGCAACAACTTTATGACTTAAGAAATTCAAATACACGAAAAATAATTGTCAATGAAAAAAAGTAGTCACATATTATGCAAATGAGTTCAACTATATGACTCACATAATTGTCAATAAAAAAATTTGACAATCTTTTTTTATTGAATATATCAACAAGCATATCATTTACTATATAAAATACATGAACGCATATTGTGACCCATATATCCACATGCACTACAAGAATTGATGTTTTTCTTTTCGAACATATCTCTTTCTGATTTGTCACAATCTTTCTTTGGAGGTTTGTCAAGAAACCGTTTGTATTTTGGGGGCAGAACTACCTCATCCAATATACTATGTGGAATTACCCAGTCATCTTTGTATGGTAAAGGATAAATTAAAAAAATATTCTTTTCATGCATTTCAATTGAACGAGATACCATACATTATATATGCTTGTGCAGTACAATATACTGTATAGACATTCAGTAACTGGTACAATCTGCAATTTTTTACAGAAAATTAGTTAAAAAAACTCAGATTCAGTTGGACATTTGTATTTTTCAATTCTGCACATGTATTTGTCAGATCCACATATATATATATACAGGTCTGCATATGTATTTACAGGTCTTTACATGTATTTTTTAGCTCTTTTAGATTTGTATATGCATTTTATGTAGAACTATACATATATCTTTCATAACACAAATGAAAACACATTTTTCACTGAAATCAAATACATATATACATTCTGTCAAAAGAGTAAATTAATAAATAAATTAACAAATACTTAATATTCATTCTGTTAAAGGAGTAAAATAAGTCATAATATACAAATGCCAAAATAAAGTATAATTACATTTATTAAATATACAAATGAAACTGCAACATACAATTAAACTCATAAAATACAAATGCCAAAACAAAATACAATTACATTTATTAAATATACAAATGCAACTACAACACAACATACAATTACAAATGCAACTACAACATACAACATACAATTATACTCATAAAATAAAAATGTCAAAATAAAATACAAATGCAACTACAATTCAGATAAACTCATTTATATTCATTTTTTGGATTGTATTTATATATTCTTGTTCAAATAAACTCATAAGTTAATACTATGTTCATGACAAAAATAATTACACAGTTTTGAATATATAAATACAATCTAAGAAAATTACATTACTAGTAAACACATACCGATCAAAACCACAATTTTGATCAAATATGAATTAAGATCGAATAGTGTTCAAATTGAATGGATAATAGATTTAGATCATTTTTTTAAAATAAACATCAAGAAGAAAAACTTCTATGTTGAAAAAAATTATTTCGCGCAAAACAATCGACTATTCTAAATTTGTTTAAATTTCATATACGAATGCAAATTTTTGATTCAATACCTGTAAGCACAGTATTGGTTTTTTTTCTTAAAAATTACAAGTTCATCAACTAATTCGCAAAAAAATTGTTGAAATTCAAATGCAAACTCATTTTTTTTAGTACCTGCAGTCGCAGATTTTTTTTTTAAATGTAGACGCTCATCAACTCCAGATTATTCAATCTGTTTTTGAAATTGATTTAAATTTTTGATCAGGAAAATCGCCTTTTGAATTTTGAATTAAGTGATTGTAATTAAAAAGAGCCATTTAAGAAAAAAAAATCTTCACAATTAAATACATGACATAAATTATGGGACTGTTTATTCCTTATTTAACTCTAGTGATTTGAGTTAAAAAAAAAGAAACTGTTATTCCATTTGTATATGTATTTAAATAGCAAACATTATCTAAAATTCAAAATACAACTTGCTATTTTTTGTAATTATGAAACAGTTGCTATGAAACTTCTAATTATGAGTATAAGTATGCTACTTATGAAATTTTTCCTTATAAATGTGATATTATTTTTCAGATTCCTGATTTTTCTTCTACAATTTATTCACATATTCTTTGCACCATAATTGCGTCCTATACTAAGGATGAGATAATATTTAGAGAAACTTACCTAGATATATGATATTTAGGAAAAAATTATCATTTATAGCTATAGAATTTTAAAATATGCATAGGTCATTTTGAATGTATAGTGTAGATTTTTTTTTATCAAAACAAGCATAATATATTTAAACATTTATAATAAATCTATATTTCATGCATAATTTATTTTTAGTACATACTGTAAGACATCTATATTGCGTGCATAATTTATTTTTAACATATAATGTATTTTTTAATCAAAACAAGTATAATTTATTTTAATACACTTTTAATACATTTATATTGCATATATAATTCAATTTTAATACATAGTACAATTGTTATAGATGATAAATATTTTTTAAATATAGGATATCTAGGTACTAAATTAAAAAATATTTAAAAATAGTAAATAATTTATAAAAGTAGTTAAATATGTAATTTTTCCTAACATGTTATCATGCTACTATAAAAAAGGTTAATTACACTAAATACCCTTTACTATGACTCAATTGCAAATAAACCCTCTACTTTTGTAAACTAAAAGAGAAAAGAGAAATTTCTACATAATAAAATATTATAGCTTAAACAAAAGTAAAAATAAGTTACTAGTATGCAAAAAAGTTATTGCTAATAGTAGGTATATTTTATTATACTAGATATCAAAGGGCACGTACTATATGTTATTTTCTATCTCAATTTATGTGATGCAAATAAAATTTAGATAACTAAATATATTTTTAGATATTTTAAGATCTTAGCTATCGTAATTTATAATACTTTTTTGACATTGTAATTTACTATTTTAAGCTGTTAGCTATTATAATTTATAATACCCTCATTGGCTAAACTTTTGTGGCATTCATAGTCAATTATATTTTAAAAATAATTTAAGTTTTTAATTATTGTGATTTAGAATACTTTTTCTTCTATTTCAATTTAAGTGACACATATAATTTTGATAGTCAATCAAATATCACAATTGAAGTAGCGAAATAAACATGTCTTAAATTAATCGTAATAACTTGTTAGAAGTGATATAGAAAAATTACTATAAAAAATAGTTGTGAAAAAAGTTTAAGTGGGTCTCATATAAGATGTCAAGTTAATTTAAAACATCAATATTTAATTTATCATTTTTTAACCTATTTTATCTTTTTTTTATTAAATATTATTAATATTTTTAATACTTAAATAACTTAAATAATTAATATTAATTTTCTAATACGTAAATGACATTTAATAATTAATTAGGTGTGATATAATAAAATCACGGAGCAAACAAACACGAGGATGGAGAGGTGCCTGCTTTATCGCACTTCTATATAGTACTAACAATATATGTTATTTTTTGGTGTCAATTTATGTTACACAAATAAAATTTAGATAATCAATTATATTTTTAGTATGAATTTAGATTTTTTAAGATGTAAGCTATTGTAATTTATAATATTTTTTGGCATTTACGATTTTAAGCTGTTAGCTATTGTAACTTATAATATTCTCCTTGTCCAAGCTTTTGTTGCATTCATAGTCAATTATATTTTAAAATAATTTAAGTTTTAATTATTGTGATTTATAATACTTTTTATTTTATTCCAATTTAAGTGACACATATAATTTTGACAGTCAATCAAATATCACGATTGAAGTAGCGAAACAAACATGTCTTAAATAACTCATAATGAATTATTAAAAGTGATATAGCAAAATTACTATAAAAATTAGTTGTGAAAAAAATTTAAGTGGGTCTCATATAAGATGCCAAGTTAAAACATCAATAGTTAATTTATCATTTTTTAAAATTTATTTTATATTTTTTATTAAATATTATTAATTTTTAATACTTAAATGACTTAAGTAATTAATTAGGGGTGAAATACTAAAATTATGGTTGAAGCAGCTGGAGCAGATATGTCATACATGTCTATTTTATTATTTTATTAAATATCTTTAATTTTTAATACATAAATGACATATAATAATTAATTAGGAATGATATAGTAAAATCACGGAGGAAGCAAGTATGACGACCTTCACATGCTTCCTTCACTAAAAATTTAAGTGGACCTCATATAAAATGTCAAGTTAATTTAAAATATCAATAGTTAATTTATCATTTTAATCTATTTTATCTTTTTTTTATTAAATATTATTAATTCTTTTAATACTTAAATGACTTAAGTAATTAATTAAGCGTAAAATAGTAAAATTATGGTTGAAGCAACTGAAACAGACATGTCATAAATGTCTATTTTATTATTTTATTAAATATAATTAATTTTTAATATATAAATAACTTATACTAATTAATTAAGAACGGTAGAATAAAATCACAAAGGAAGCAGGCATGACGACTTCCTTCACTCTTCTATATATTAGATTAAAATAATCTGGGTTCATTTTCTATTTGTGAGTTTTCAAAAGGTAAATATTTCAAAAAGATTTATTGACTTTTTTTTTGGTCAAAGGCATGAGTGTTTTTTTTGTTTGGAGGGGGGTTGGTTTTAAAAGTTGTCTTTTTTTTTTTTTGAGAAAATAGTCTATTACCCCCAACCTTTAGTCGAAATTTTAACTATACACTCAACCTTTAAATGTGACCTATTACCCCCTGAACCTTTTTTTACCGAATTTATGACCCCCTGAACTATTTAAAATAGAAATTATAACACCCCTAAAAATCCACAATCATTTTTATGTTAAGAGGTGAAATACACACGTTTTTAACACGTGTAAAATATATTTAATTTTTTTAATCAATTTTTTGTTCATTCCCTTCTATAATTATTATTTCATTATTTTATTCATCTTTCCTTCTACATTTCCTTCTTCATTTCTCTTTCTATTCATCTTTCTCCTTTCTCTTCATCTTTTTCTCTTTCTTCAATTTTAAAAGCCATTTTGGTCCAACAACTGTAATAGACCATTTTTTATTTATTATGCTTTCTCTTTATTTTTCTTTTCTTTTCCATTTCATTCTCTTTCTTTTACCAAATTCTCTTTAATCCTTGCTTTTCATAACTTATTCTTGAATCGCTTTGACCTCTTTAACTTTTCCCAACAACGAACACAAAAGTGAAGAAGACAACAAAGAAATAGATCTAAGTTTCATTTCAGTTTTTAAAAAAAATTGAAGAAGCTATCTAGGATGAAGGTGCGGGGGGAAACAAATGTTAATTTTGATTTAATAATGTTGACATCAAAAAATTTGATGGATGTTTGCACTTTGTTATGATTTTTTCTCCATTAATGACAGTAAAGTTCATTAACTTGATGGTTGGTGGGTTTGTTCTCACATATCGAAAAAGTTATTTTAATTAATTTTAGCGGTGCTATGGTAAACAAATCATCAACATCGACGATTTGAAGATATCCCTTTACGAAAAATTATTCGGAAAAATAAAGAGTGACGTGTGATGTTGAGATTGAATATTTGTGTGTTGTTTGATCTTTGTTGTCGGTGAATAATTGCTCATGTTGATTTGTTGTCGATTCTTTGGTTATGAACTGTGTGATGAAGTCGAAAATAATAAACAATATCGAATTTGAAAATTTCCGACAATCTCAAAGTGGGAAACAATGACCATATCAATTATTAAATTTTTGACGATCTTAAATCTGAAATAACGAACAATACCAATTTCAAAATTTTCAATGACCTTGAAGCCAAAAATAATGAACAATATTGAATTAAAATTTTTTGATGACCATAAAGTTGGAAACAATACAGAATTTTAAAATTTTTGATGACCTTGAAGTCGGAAATAATGGACAATATCGATTTTGAAATTTTCGATGATCTTGAAGTCGGAAATAATAAACAAGATCGAATTTAAAATTTTTAATAACCTTGAAGTGGAAAACAATGAACAACATCAATTTTTAAATTTTCGATGATCTAAAATCCGAAAATAATGAAGAATACCAATTTTAAAATTTTCGACGACCTTGAAGCCGAAAATAATGAATAATACCAAATTTAAAATTTTCAATAATCTTAAAGTTGGAAACAATAGAGAATTTTGAAATTTTCAACGACCTTCAAGTCGGAAAAAATGGACAATACCCATTTTAAAATTTACGATGACTTTGAAATCGTAAATAATGGACAATAGCGATTTTAAAATTCTCGACAATCTTGAAGTTGGAAACAATGAACAATACCCATTTTAAAAATTTCGACGAATTTAAAATTGAAACCAATCGATTTTGTGCTTGGAGATAAGAAAAATGATAAATTAATTTTTGATGCCATTAATGAGTTGTTGGATGTCATTGTTTGTAAGAAGAAGATGAAGAAGAAAGAAAGAAAGAAAATGAATAAAGAAAAAGAATAATTAAAAATGAATAAAGAAAGTAAAAAATTTTAAAAATAATTTTTTAATAAAAAAACCGTCCTCACTCTCTTTAAAGAGAGTGAAACACACTCTCTTGCCATGTCAGCGTTCAGGGGGGGTAATAATTCCACTTTAAAATAGTTCAGGGAGGTAATAGGTCACCTTTAAAGATTGAGTGTGTAGTTGGGATTTTGACTAAAGGTTGAGGGGGTAATAGACTATTTTTTTTTAATTTCATAAAAAATAATTTTGTAAAATTATTTTATTAATAGTTTTACTTTGTCGTTTAGTAGTTATTATTAACATTCTAAGCTACAGCTAAACCTCATAGGGGATGTACTTGTAAGATTTTCATAATACATGTGGTGCAGGTTTTCAATTTTAAAATATAGAAGGTGAATCTAACCCTCACAAAAATTAAATCCATGAAACTTGCATTTAAAAAGTTTAATTGCAGTGTCTAAATCAATAAATTTTTGGAATAATAACAATTCTCAAGAGTTGATTTGCAATGGTTCGGAAGTCAAAAGACTATTTTTTTTCAACCTGATTAAATGAGAGATAATTATATTTTATGAAGTATCATTAATGAATATTACTTATTAACGAAGGACATATCTATATAGTGCATATTTTAGGGAAAATTTGACTCTTTTTTGCTTATTAATTAGCCTAATAAGGTTAATTTGAGGCTTCTATTAAATTAAGAGAATATTTGGATCAATTATTAAATGGGAAAAGCATAAGCTCATATATTAAACAAAGTCATATTTACTAAATTTTGAATACTTCAATGGCATATTTTGGATCTTTTCTGTCCATAATATTTATTTTCAGTGACATCTTTCATGATATTGCTAGTGGTGTTTACCAACGTTTATGTTTACCCATAAAATCATATAGTTAAATTTATCGAAGTGATTTGAAAAAGATTATTAGATTGATCTTGAAATGAGATAATAATATTAAAATAGATCGCAACAAAGGAAAAACAAATAAATATTCTAGCAATAAAGTAATCGACTGATATATTGAATTGTGAAAATCAAGCCTTGGTGGCTTAAGAACAACGT
Source organism: Capsicum annuum (assembly GCF_002878395.1). NCBI lineage: Eukaryota > Viridiplantae > Streptophyta > Magnoliopsida > Solanales > Solanaceae > Capsicum > Capsicum annuum. The sequence continues at coordinate 101,224,063 of NC_061116.1, read as the reverse complement.
GTCCAAAATCACTTGGGAATTAAAGAATAATGAATTTTTTAGCCTAGAAGAATTATGAACATATAATATGTTAATAAAAGTTGTGGAATCTCTAATATAGATAAGCATAGAAGTAACATTCAAAACACTAAATTTTTAGCCTAAGAAGAATTATGAACATATAATATTTTAATAAAAGTTATGGAACCTCTAATATAGATAAGCATAAAAGTAACATTCAAAAAAATAAGTTGTGGAACCTCTAATATAGATAAGCATAAAAGTAACATTCAAAAAACTAACTTTTTATTGGCAACACTTAACTTTAGTCCATGAAGGACTTGAATCATTTTAGCCATTGGAAATGTCTCCTCTATTTTTCTAAATCACTTTTTCGGATAGAATTTGATACAGATATGGAAAAATAGCATGCCCTGTTCATACAGACACTTTTTTGCAACTAGAGTTAGGTAGTGTTGGGAATCTTAATGATTCATTGTCCACAAATCAGTGACTTTGGATAACGTCTTATTAAAGTCAAATCAAATTTTCACCAATTTTTTCAAATGTTTTCATAAACATCAAGTTGGTTCAAATATTAGTACATCTATACCACCTCAATTAAATTCCAATATTTTCACATGTGAGAGAGAAGAATTTTCCCTTTCAATGAACTTAGAGTAGTTCTTGAATCACTAAAATAAATTAAATTCTTCTCCTTAACTTGAGTATAGAACACAAAATAATTTTAGTTAGCATAAATGTGCACACCAGTATCAAAGTCTAATACCCAATCTCTCACATTGACTATAACATCGTTAGAGAAATAACCATAATTATTATATCATTCGTTTAATTAAATTTATTTTGCTTAGCGGGATTATCATTCACCCGAATCTTCTTTTACATATACTGAGGGGCATGTTACAGATAAATTTATATAATATGCATATAATATCGTCACATACCTTATTAGATTGAATAGCTAAAGAAGATGATCACATAGATATGTTCGCAGTGAGGACCAATAGACTCTTCCTTTCTTGTATTCAACAACAAAATAAAATTTAATCACCAAGCCACCACTATTGAATTCTTCAACTTCTCTAATATTTCAAACCCAATTATCGTCTTGTTTGTGAAGAAGAATGGCTTTATGTGTATGTGTATTGGTTATAGGCAGTTGAATCAAGTGATGGTAAATTGTCAAAACTTCCTCAATTCAACGCATCTTCAATCCTAGCATATGCGCTGCCGCCTTGTAACCCTAAAACAAATTACTTCGACTACCAAAATGGCTGGTTGCGCCACTAGCCAATCTCATCGGGTTGGTCAATAAGTCTCAATTAGATCTCCATCTGAGTTCCTGATCAAGCTCAACTTACTCCATAATTTATGGGCAATGCGATCATTGTCAATCAAATATAATAATCCAACTCGAGTTGGGGTCAAATCCTTGAGGAGTGAAATTTGTATTCAAACCTTATGAGCGTCGAAAGCTACGAAGGATATACCCATAATGTAGACATAGACTAAAATAAGAATTAAAATTGAGGGAGGGGGGGAGGGGAGGGGAAGATGGTATGGTTTGGAAGGTTGTTTTGATAAAATCTATTCAAACTACCAAATAAGAGCAACAAAAGTGGATGAGATTTCAATATGAGAAAAGTCTTGGGATTAAGTTTTCCTAGGGGAAAATAATGCATGGGTTCATGATAATGAAATGCAAATTCTAGTTAATGACTATGTGGGTAGGCTAGGTTAGAGGTTTTGATGCTAGTTCTTTAGCCAACCACCAAAAATATCACCCATAAACCCTTTCGGATACCTCATGGGTGTGGCAAACAAATCCACCCAAAACCTTAATTGGGCGTCCCCATTTCTAGAAAGATGCCAAAGACATAGTAAATTCACAATCCATCCCTATTTCTAAGATAATGTAAAGAAATAAGTTAAATGTCTAATTATTGTTTACTAATACCTTGTCACCCATATCCCTCTTTCAAGGATGATATAGGATCCATAAGCATACCCACATTCCTCTTTCAAGGATGATGTGACATTTTAAGAATCTAGGATTTTCACCCACAAATTCCACTCAACAAATAAGTATTAGTAAAATCCAACATCATTAACCAAGATTCTACACTAATAATCAAAACTCACACATAATTGCACCCCATTTTGACATAATCTCAAGATAGATGTTTAGCTACTCATGAAGTTTAGGAAATAAATATATCAAAATGATCATTTAAAGCTTCCATTGAAAATACAAGCAAGAGTATTCTTCAATTTAACTCCAATTACAACTAAACTCAATTGAAAAATTAAACACAATATTTCGGTCCAAATTAGTAGGGTTTTACAAAGCAAAAACTTCAAAATGTAGTTGGAGATGTCCAAAAAATGAAAGAGTTTTCTTCCAGTAAAGAATTGGAACCAACTGTGGGAAATGACAAATCTGCCCTTGGGCTATTTTTTGCTCAATCGCGATTACCGGAGCTTGATCGCGATCGCGAATCTTGCGATTGTGGTGAGCCCATCACGATCTCCATCTTGACTAATCTTGACTTGTCACAGTCGTGATCCTCAGACCGCAATCTCGGTAACTGAGGGTCACTTCCTGCTCCTGATTTTTCCATTTTTTTCCCTAACTCTTCCCTTTTTGTTCTCTTTTTAGCTCATTCTTTGTTTCCCATCACCTATATACCTGTAAAACATGATAACTAGTACATTTAAATGATAAATTCGTCTTATTAATACCTTTAAATCATAGTAGTGTGCATGAATTTGGGCATCAATAAGTGGTAAATTTACCACTCATCAACACCCCAACTTAGACCTTTGCTTGTCCTCAAGCAACACAACTCCTTACTCAATGAGACTATGCAATTGTAAGACCATTTAAATGATCAAATGATCACAATGACTTCGGACTAGCTCTGAAGAATGGGCAAAGCTATTCTCATGACTCCTCTCAACCTAAAACTCAATTTTTCAAGGATGAAAAATACTTTAAAGAACAATCAATGCAAGAATCACAAACTCTCTAGAAGTGGATCCCTATCGATAGCAACTCAACTATACTCCTTTTCCTTATTTTTTTAAAGATAATAATTTCACCCACCTTAATTAGTCTACATGCCTTCTCACGAGAAGAAAATCCCACACACTAAATTATCTATTATGTAAAAAGGGATTTAAGTGAAAACATTCACTCTCACAAAGACTCTCTCAACGTTAACAATTACCACACCGTATGCTAGCCTTTTTTTTATTCGCCACTAAAATGAATACATTTGGTTGGAGATGTCGAAGGGTTTTTTCATGCTTGTAAAGTAGGTTTGGGAAAGGGTATGATATCATTTGGGTACAAAGTGACTACACCTTCCTTTAACATCTACATCACACTAATTAACCAAACTTTTGAACATGGACCACTTCATTTGTTTTCAAAATTCACACATGCCTACTTTGCTACTTTGATTTACCCATCTACTTGAAAGCATATTTTTTTCAACTATTTCTTTTTTAATCCATCTTATTCCTTATTTTGATGAATCCTTTCTTTTTCACTTTTTCTCTTTCTCTCTTTTCTTAGCTTTTTAGGCATCCATTTATAATATCATGGCCCAAGGTCACTTATTCCAAAAGTTACCACCCCCAACTTAGGCATTTAGCCTCAAGTTTTATTTTTTAAGTTCAAGGAGGGTAGGGTTCAAAAGAGGGATAAACTTTAAATGTGACATGATCCAAACCAGGGTCTAGTCATGTCGAGTTCCTCAAGTCCAACTAGGACCAGATACCACCCCCAATACCCAACCATAACCGCCCTGTACCCTATGTTGGATAGATTCTAAACATATAACAGGATAAGATAATTAATATTCAAAGATAATAAAATAATCCATAACCATAACCAACCAATAAAATAATTAATTATCCAACCGATGTCAGCCCCAATACCAATACCAATACCAATGTCAAGGCTGACACTAATACTGACACCTCCTATGCCCAAAATAGTCACACAAAACCTCTAACCAAAAATAAATAATATCTGATTGGGACATGCCACTGACCATAGACAAAACCAAAGTCTAAGAACTAAACGAAAGTATGAAATGATATCAATAATATAAAATGGAGTCTTTTGGAATATGTAAGCTCACTATTTTAGTCCAACACAAGCTGTTCTCGAATCCAAGATCACTGAGCAGGAGTAGTAGTATGGCCGGTTTCTACATCGCGTAGGGATACAACACCCGAATATAGGTTAGCAGGTGAACGCTAGCATGTACTCAGGAATAAGGATAAAATAATGCCATCATTCAAAACCAAAGTAAATAACCATATTCAATCACATACATATATACATATATACTATGCCAAGAAAGGGAATCAAGTTTAGCATGCATTTAAAACTTTAACCTGGCTTATGTAGCTTGACCGTCCTAAAACCACCCACGGGTTATATGGGTCTAGTGTTACCCCTTGAATGGGCTTAGTGCGTGTAGCCGCATGAATCAGAGATATCATAGGGGCAGGGATTTTTATGTACCCTTCTCCCTCCATGATACATAAATACAAGTATAACCTAGGGGATTCCCGTGTACCCTACAAGTATATGGTCACCATGACTAACCCTCATGTCGGCAAACATGAGTTTCCAGTATTCGTTAATTGAACTCACACCTTTACGGTTAGCTATCACAACCCGCTAATATTGCCCAATTAAAACCTTTAGCACATAACAAAACCACTAATTCCAGAGTTAATTACCAAGTCATTATGAAGTGGTATCATCATACCGACTATAGATTGCAAGCAATGTCATTAGCTGACCCTTAGGGGATTCCTATATACCCCACATGATTACCAATTAAACCAAAACCATGGACACCAAGGCCTTTCCAAATCATTTAAAACCAACCAAATCAATTTAAGTTATATTACCATATTATGCAATGCAATAGTTTCAATAAAAGTCAAACTATATGATAAAACCATTCTTATAGGTATTTTAACAAACATGTTGAGGGAATATAGTTTCCAAAACCAAAACCAAGAACAATTGACCATTCCCATGAATCCATATGTTCAATTCCATAATTTTAACATGAAAACCATAAGAAAAATATGGAAAAACAATATTCATCCATTAACAATCAAAACCCCCAACATATAGTTCGAAATCGAACAAACCCATAATTAAACCATGAAAACCATTCATTAAAACATGCTTTTAGTTTGAACTAAAAATGAGGGAGGAGTAATATGAATTAGATACCAAAAAAGACAACGATATCTACTCTTGAATACCTCTTGAGGAAACCCTAGCCCTTTCTTGAACCAAAAGCTTGAGAGAGATTTGAGAGTATTTAAAGTGTTTTTGAATGAGAATAATAGGGTAAATGAAGTCCAAATAGTGTTTTAAGTCGTGGGGTAAAATGAAACTAAGAGAAAAAATATCCAAAATACCCCTAACTTACACTGTAAAAATTCCTGCAGGTGGGTATGATTTGGACCCCTCACTTATACTACATCATATGAGTGGTACCCTTCACTCATATGTTGATCAGAATATTGGACATCACATTCTATCCAACTTATGACTCATTAGCCTAAATCGTACTCTACTATATGAATAGTACCCTCAAATTGTACCTTAAGCTGGACAACATACGGTTGGGTACTATACTTCTCGTATTATATACATACGAATCGTATGGAGTATTATCATGCCTTGGATAAAAAAAACCAAAACCACATTGAGTAACATAATACTAAGACCCCTAAAATATACCCACATCATACGGCAAGTAAGCCTGAGTCCTATGATGATTTAAAGACTCAAACTCAGGAAATATCTAAGGTCCATAACTTAGGGAGTTTCAATTCTCCCCCACTTATATCATTCGTCCTCGAATGATAGAATGATGCATGACTAGAATGATTTAAAACCCAAATGTCTCTACCCTTACTTTTAACCAAGTTAGAAAACAAAGACATCAAGGAATCTTTCCTTTAACAAAGTTTAAAAACAAAGACGTTATGAAGAACACATACCTTCTGCATGAATTTCTAAGTTAGAAAATAGAAATGGATACTTGGAATTCATGTCCTCTTAATCTTCACAAGTAACCTCTTCAACCTTGTGGTTCCTCCATAGAACCTTTATTGAGGCCACGTCTTTAGTCTGCAATCAATAAACCTGATGATCTAAGATCTCAATCGGGATCTTTTTATAAGGCAGAGAATCCAAAATACCAATATCCTTGATAGGCACGATTTGAGATGGATCACCCATACACTTTCTTAACATGGAGACATGGAATATCGGATGAATAAAGCTCAAACTAGAAGGCAACTCCAACTCATACGCAATATTACCAACTGAAACACCCTGGTTTCTGAACCTTAGAACTTTTTTTAGAATTTTGGTCTCTGGACTCAATATGACTCATGGGTACGTGCCGTATATTTGGGTATGAATGGTATGGTCCAGTTATATGCTGACCAATATTGGTTGGTGAGATGGATTTTGGTCACTGGAATGGGTATGACTTGGTGGTACGAGTTGTATTGTTGGATATTAATAGTTTGGTTCCTTCACTTAACCTTAGACTTGGTAAATTAAGTTAGATTTAAGTATGAGTGGATCACCAAGATCCACAACCCAGGGCACGAGTCGTACCCAGGACTCGTATGGTGGACAGTGTTCAAACCTTCTTTGATTTTATCTTGCGAGCGATATGGGTGAAGGGAACAGATCGTATATTGTCAATACAACTTGGTTAGGATGAGTCGTACACTGGATAGTTCTAGGTTCAAGGATTAAGGCTTAGGATATGAGTGGTAGGTACCACTCATATCAAATGATATCATAACCCTATGATGGGATTTTGTGCAACTTAAGTAGGGGTATTCTGAACATTTCTCTACTTATCCTAATAAGGTCATATGACTTCTAACTCACTTAGGAGGCTATTTACTCTATTATTCTATTCATTAACACTTAGAAGCTCTTCCTAAACACACTAAAATTATCTCAAAAGATTTTAGGCAAGGAAAGCTACTAGAGGACTAATTTAGGGATCTTGTTGGTGGTTTCTCTCCATCTACCTTGTCAATTAAGGCATGTTCTCTTTTCTCATTGTTAGTTCTAACTAAAGGCATGGTTTTATACAATGTTTTTATGATTTCATAGTTATATGATTTTGAGTTTTAACTATGATTTGGGGTTTTTGGTTATAAATGCTTAGTTATGGTTTTTCCATGTTTTAATTATACCTTTGTATGCATTAATGGTGGTTTTGGATAATTGGTTGCATGGGAATGGTTCTTTGGTAGTGGGCTTTGGTTTTGGAAATACTATGCCCTTAATGTGTTTGGTAAAATGTCTTTAACAATATTTTTAGAGAACATACATAAAGTACCCCCTGAACTTGTCCGACTTTTTTTAAAAGACACCTAAACTATACTTCCGACCTATTACCCCACGATTCTTTTTTAAACCATTGCAAATACACCATTTTCAGCCTATGCGTGTTATCACTCAATTAAGACGCATGAATGAGAAAAAAATTTCAATAACAAACTCGAAAATGCCGCATGTAAAGTGTTCAACTCCCTTACAAATTAGAAAATGCCACGTGTAAAGTGCTAAACTCCCTTTTTCTCTTTTAATTTCCCAATTCTCCATTAATATCCATTTAAGTTCTAAAATTTCAAAAAATCCTCCTCAATGTATAAACTAGTGGGATAAAAAATCATGTATTTATGTTAATTTCTTCTTAATTTGTTTAAAAGTTGACTTAAATTACCAATTAAAAGTTGCCACGTGTAATTTATTTACTAAATAATTTAAAAATTCCTTTTTCTCTATTGACAGCTTCTTTTCCATCGCCATAACTCAACAACAACATCAATTACAACAACAACAACATCAATTACAGCAACAATCGAGCTGAATTCAAAAAGTTTAGTGTATACTGTTCCATTATCAAAATTTGAAAAACTTGATCAAAGAATCGACCATCCATCCTTAGTCGTGACATATATGAAAAAGTTCATGTAGCCATTTTTTTCAAATCCCATCTTAAGCTCTCAACATGGAAAAGAAATGGAAATTTTTTAAAATTTTCCAAAAAATTGTATTAAAACTATAAATTTTAATTTCTTTACAAATGAAATTCACCCGAGGAAGAAAACAGAAGAGAACAGGTGTTTGCCGGAGGAAGAAAAAAGGAGAGTGAGAGTTCACCAAAAAAGAATAGAAAAGGGAGAGTGAAATGGGTTAAAATATTAATGGGTTGGAATTTTATATTAAAAAGAGAGAAAAATAAATTTAATTAGGGAGTGAGATACACACACACAACTGAGAATATCACTGATGTAAAAGTGTGTACTTGTTAAGATTAGGATTAATTTCGTGGGGTAATAGGTCATAAGTATAGTTTAGGTGTCTTTTTGAAAAAGCCAGACAAGTTGAAGGGGGACTTTATGTATTTTCTCATGTTTTTATTATACTATTAGTTTTTCAATGGAACTTATGCATGATTTAAACTTGATAATGAAACACTAAATGATATGAATGGTTTAAATGATTTTAAACGGATTGAAAATGCCTTGGTGGCCATGGTTTTGGTTAATTGGAAATCATGAAGGGTATATGGAATCCCTTAAACATATATATGGTTGGCTATGGACAAAACTTGTAAGTTATTGTTGGTATGATGATACCACTGTTGATGGCCTTTGTTAATAAATGGTTAATGGATTGGTTGGCTACTTGATAATGGTTTTAATTAGGCAATAATGGTGGGGTGTGTAGCAAAGCCGTGGAAGGTGGAGGTCCCAGGGGAACCAAAACTAGAAACTCATATTTGTCGATGTAAGGTTTGGTCTTGGTGACTGTGTGCATGATGTCACACTTTATAGTTGGGGGATTTACTAGTCATCCCAGATTTTTATTCCCTGGTCGTGCGACTCATGCAATAGGGCCCTTTCAGCAGGGAGAGCTGAACCTATATAGCCTGTGGGTGGTTTAGTAAGGCAAAGTTACACAACACAGGTAAAGGTTTTAATGGCATACTAAACCCAATTTCCTTTGATGGTATGATTATATATGTATATATATGTGTGTAGTTGTGTGCATATGGATGGTTTTAGTTGGTTTTGTAAATGACATTATTTTATCCTTATCTTAAGTTCATTTTAGCGATCACTTGTTAACTCATCTTTGAGCAGCTGTATACCTACACTATGTAGGAACCAACCATTCTACTCCTCCTATATGGTAATTGACTCGGGAATAGCTATTGCATTGAAGTGGTGAGCTTCCTTCTTTCTGGAAGGCTCCATTTTATGTTGTGGATATTTTTAGACATTTTAAACTTATTTTTGGATATTGGTTTTAGCTATGGTTAGGGGCATGTCCCAACCGAACATTCTTACTTTTTTGATTAGAGGTTTTACGGGGTGCTACTATGGGTTGAAATAGGCGAGATCGGTATTGGTTTTGGCCTTAATATTGGCATTGGAATTGGGGCTGACATCATTGGACATAATTCCTTACTATTCCATTGTATTTCATTTCGAGATTAATCATATTATATTTTTGGAACTCATTTGGTTTTGTCCTGGTTTATGGACCTTATTTCAATAGTAGTTTTGCTTGGTGGTTTGGTTGATATGGTTTGGTGTGACGGGATGACTTAATAGGGTTGGTCTAGGAATAGACCTATCCTAAAGTCAGTCCTTGTCCAAATATGCTATCTTATTATTTGATTGGTACTCAACCGACTCAAGGTATACTAATGGTGGTTGGGTTGGGTAACATGGGGTGGTCCTCGATCCTGGTTGGACTTAGGATTTCTATTATCATAAGGCCGCTGGTCGGGTCATGTCAAGTTGGTATCAGATCTTTAGGTTTATGGGCAATTGGAAGTCCATAAAGCCATGTTGAGTAGAGTCTTTTTTAGAGGTGTGTAGTGCACCATACTCATGAGAGAGAGGCTACAAGGCATTAGGAGTGTTTCACTTTTTTGGTATTCAATTTTCAAGACTAGAGTCTAAGTCCCATAATTCTTCTCTAATCCTTGGTTGTTCACTTTTTAGATCATGCCTCGATAATCTGAAACACAAGTAAACTCTTCAGTACCATCTGGGGACAATGTTGATGGGGTACGTCCTACATATGGAATTCGTCTTCGATATCAAGGTCCTATCCCCGATAGTTCTGGGGTTCCTCTAGTTGCTACTAGTCCTCCTCAGGGTAAGGTGACTAATGTGGAGTTTTTACAGTTTATTCATACTATTGCTAAATTAGTTGTTGATCAGGATGAGTGGGATATATCTATTGGGTTGTCTGCTGAGACCACAAGGGTTGGTCAATTTATAAAATTGAATCCTCCTTCTTTTACTGGTGTAAAGGTGGAGGAGAATCTTTAGGGTTTCTTGGATGAGATGGAGAAGATATTCAGGGTGATATAGGCAACTAATGTTGAAGGTGTAAACTTTGCAGCTTATTAGCTCAAGGATGTTGCGTACCAATGGTACGAAGAGTGGGATAGGATAGAGGAGATATGGAGCCGCCATCCTTATGGGATGCTTTCTTTGGTGTTTTTCTGGAGTGTTTCTTTCCTCAAGAGCTAAGGAAAGCTATGACGGATAAGTTTATAAATCTTAAGCAAGAGAAAATGCCTGTCAAGGAATATGCCTTGAAGTTTCATCAACTGTCAAGGTATGCTCCTGATTTGATGGCTGACATGAGAGTGAGAATGAGCAAGTTCGCTTCTAGGTTGAATCATGATTTGATCTTAGAAAGAAAGACTTCTTTTCTAATTAAATATATGGATATTTTTAGGTTGACTATTCATATGCAGTAGGTAGAGAACAAGAAGAGGAAATAGGTGAAGTTCAAATATCGACAAGGTAAGAGGAACACGTTTTTTAATTAGGGAAGTGCTCAGTCATAGGGCGGTCGGGATGGCAGAAAATGATAGAAAAGGAAGTGGGAGAGTTTTGGATCCTCCTCTACTACTAGTGCTTCTTACCCAAAGCAGTTAGGTGATAGGCATCACTAGGGTGGTGATAATTTTTGGGCATAGGGTGCCCAATCTTAGGCGAGTGGGGGTCAGTCAGTTTCTTTATACACTCTTTATCAGTTTTATGGTCATCCTTATCGAGGTTATTGCGATTAAGAGAGGGGTAAATACTTCAAGCATGTCTAGGAAAACCATCGACTCAGGGATTATCCAGTTAAGAAGGTTCCTACAGAAGAAAATAAGGTACTGATGGCTTCATCTTTTGCTCCTGCACCCAATGATGCTGTAACTGCTTCTGTTACTACTCTTAATTCTAGTGTTGGCATGAATAGGTTGTATTACTTGATTTAATGATTTTAATCTTGAGTTTATTTTGGATCTTTTTTCTTTTTCTATCCTGGTAGGTGACTTGGTTATTACTGAGAGAGTCTATTGGGGGTATGTGGTATTTGTTGGTGGTAGGTAGACTTTGGTGGATTTTTTTGAACTTGATATAGTAGATTTTGATATTATTTTGGGGATGGATTGGTTACACTCTTATTACGATCCTTGGATTGTCAGACCCATAAGGTTGTCTTTAGGTTCCTTGTAAACTGGTTGTAGAGTGGGTGGGTGGTTCATTAGCTCTTAGGGGGAGATTTATTTCTTATCTTAGATCTTAGAGGTTAATCTCTAAAGGTTGTTTTTATCACTTGGTCCGGGTTAAAGATTCTTACTCAGAAAGTCTTTCTTTACAGTCAGTTGCAGTAGTAAATGAGTTTCTTGTGGTCTTTTAGGAAAATCTTCCTGGTGTTGCTTTGGATAGGGAAATAGAGTTTGGTATTGATTTGGTTTTGGACACCCATCCAATATCTATTGCTCCTTATAGAATGGCTTCGATTGAGTTGAGGGAACTCAAGGAGCAATTTAAGGATCTTCTGGATAAAGGGTGTCCTATTATATCCTTCTCTTTGGATGTGCATTGACTACAAGTAGTTGAATAAGGTGAAGATCAAGAATAAGTATTCTCTCCTAAGGGTAGATGATCTATTTGATCAGTTGCAAGGTGCCAAGTTCTTTTCTAAGATAGATCTCCAGTGTGGGTATCATCAACTAAAGATTAGGGAGGTGGATATACCTAAGATGGCTTTTTGGACTCGGTATAGGTACTTTGAGTTTTTAGTAATGTCGTTTGGATTGACTAATGCCCCATCGATATTTATGGACTTGATGAACAAGGTTTCTAGGCAGTTCTTGGATCTCTTTGTCATTGTGTTTATTGATGACATTTTGATTTATTCCAAAAGTGAGATGGGTCATGCTAATCACCTTCATGTGGTATTGTAGACCATAAAGGAATTACAGTTGTATGCCAAGTTCTCCAAGTGTGAGTTTTAGTGAAACAGTGTGACTATTCTTAGTCATATTATTTCTAGCGAGGGGATAATGGTGGATCCACAAAAAGTGGCTGTGGTTAAAAGATGGCCTAGACCTATGACTCTAACCAACATCCAGAGCTTTTTTGGCTTGGCTGGGTATGATAGGCGGTTTGTGGAAAGCTTTTCTTTGATAAATGCCCATTTGACTAAGTTAACTTAGAAGAAGGTTGAGTGTTCTTGGTCGTATGCTTGTGAGGGGAGTTTTGAGAAGTTGAAAGATAAGCTAACTTTGGATCTAATTCTGACATTGCTAAAAGGCAATGATGGGTTCATGGTCTATTACGATGCATCATGGGTAGGTCTTGGTTGTGTTTTGATGCAGCATGGAAAAGTGATTACCTATGCGTCCAGGCAATTGAAAGTACATGAGAGGAACTATCCTACTCATGATTTAGAGCTGTTGGCGGTTGTGTTTGCTTTAAGAATCTAAAGGCATTATTTGTATTGTGTACACATGGACATTTTTTCTGATCATAAGAGTCTACAATATGTGTTAGGTAAGGTTAATGTGGTTACTGATGCTCTTAGCAGGTTGTCCATGGGGAGTTTGGTTCATGTGGAGAATGGAAAACAGGAATTGGTGAAGGATATTCACCGCTTGGCTAATCTTGAAGATCATCTCTTGTAATCTAAATATGGTGGTGTAATGGTACAAAAAGTGGTTCAATTATCTCTTGGTCCAGAGATCAAGGAGAAACAAGTCCTGGATCCTATTTTAATAAAAATCAAGGGCGATGTTGGTGGGAAAAAAATAATGGCATTTGATATCAGTGGTGACGGTACTTTATGATACCAAACAAGGCTGTATGTTCCTGAAGTCGATGATTTGCGATAAAAAATTTGGCTGAGGAGCATAAGTTGCACTATGTTGTTCATCCCAGTTTCAAAAATATGTATCATGATCTCAAGGAGATTTATTGGTGGAATGGTATGAAAAGAGATATGGCTGATTTTGTGGCGAAGTACTTACTGTGTCAACAAGTTAAAGTTGAGAACATGAGACCTGGTGGGTTGTATCAAGAGCCAAATAGAAATGGGAGGTAATCAACATGGATCTCGTTACTAGTCTTCATCAGTCTAAGAATTGATATGATTTGATTTGGGTTATTGTGGATAGGATAACGAAGTCTGCTCACTTCTTGCCAGTGAGAACTATCTTTTTGGTAGAGGATTATGCGAAGTTCTATCTCCAGGATATTATGAAGTTGCATGGGGTACCTATTTTGATTATTTCTGATTGCGGAACACAGTTTACATCTCACTTCTAATGGTATTTTCAGGAAGGGTTGGGGACTAAGATGAGTCTTAGTCCTACTTTTCATCCGCAGATGGATGGGCACGAATAGAGAACTATTTAGACGTTCGAGGATATGCTTCGGGCTTGTATGATTAAATTATGGTGGAAATTGGTTTAAGCATCTACCTTTGGTAGAGTTTCCTTACAATAATAGCTATCATTCTAGTATTTGTATGGCTCCTTTTGAGGTATTGTATGGTAGGAGGTATAGATCTCCTATTGGTTGGTTTGAGCTTGGAGAGGCGGATATATTTTGTCCCGACTTGGTTTACCAGGTTATGGAAAAGGTGACGATGATTCGGGATAGGCTTAAGGCTGCCCAAAGTCACCAAAAGTCCTATACAGATGTTAGGAATAGAGACTTAGAGTTTAAGGTCGGGGATAGGGTTTTCCTCAAGGTATCTCCATGAAGGGAGTAGTGTGGTTTTGTAAGAAGGGAAAGCTTCGGTATGTTGGTCCTTATGAGATTCTATGGAGGGTTGGTAATATTACTTATGAGTTAGAGTTACCTTATAGCTTTAGTTTGGTTTATCCGGTATTTTATGTCTCTATGTTGAGGAAGTGTCTTTGTGATCCTTCTTCGATTATTCCGTTAGAAGGGTTAGGTATCTCAGACTATCTATCTTATAAAGTGGTCCCGATTGAGATCTTAGATAGGTAGGTTCATCAGTTGTGAACCAAGGATGTGGCTTCGTTTAAGGTTTTGTAGTGGAACCATAAGGTGGACGAAGCTACATGGGAAGCGGAGGAGGACATAATGTCCAAGTATTCGCATCTATTTTCTGATCTTGGGATTCATGCGGAAGGTATATGTCTTTAACACATCTTTATTTTCTTAGTTTGTTAAAGGAAAGATTAATATACTTGCCTTTTTGTTTTCAAACTTTGTTAAAGACTGAGAATATATTTGATAATGAAAATGACTCATGCGTGTGGTTACCCTACCTTTTCTGTCATTCGGGGAAGAATGTTTCTAGTGGGAGAGATTGAAACGCCCTAGTTTCTAAACCTTAGAAAATTTTCTAGAATTATGGTATCTAGACTTAATACAACTCACGGGTCCGAGCCATATGTTGAGGTACGAATGGTATGGTCCATTCGTATGCTGACCAATGTTGGTTGGTGGGATTGATTTTTGTCACTCATATCGAAGGGTACAACTCATGAGGGTCAATTGTACCCTTATAACAGTGCAACTTAAGTGGGGAGGTTCTGGATATTTCCCCGTTTATCCTAATAAGGTCCCATGACTTCTAACTCACTTGGGAGGCCATTTACCCTAATATTTTATTCATTAACACTTAGAAGCTCTTCCTAAACACTCTAAAATTCTCTTAAAAACTTTTGCGAAAGGAGAGCTAGGGTTTCAACTAAAGGACTAATTTGGGGATCTTGTTGTTGGTTTCTCTCCGTATACCTTGTCAATTAAGGCATGTTCTCTTCCCTCATTGTTAGTTTCAACTAAAGGCATGGTTTTATACTATGTTTTATGATTTTGGGTTTTAACTTTGATTTGAGGGTTTTGGTTATAAATGCTTGGTTATGGTTTTCCCAGGTTTTAATTATTCTTTTGTATGCAATAATGGTGGTTTTGGATAATTGGTTGCATGGGAATGGTTCTTTGGTAATGGACTTTGGTTTTGGAAATACTATGCCCCTAATATGTTTGATAAAATGTCTTTAACAATGTTTTCATTATAATATTTATTTTTCAATAGAACTTATGCATGGTTTAAACTTGGTAATGGAACCCTAAATGATATGAATGGTTTAAATGGTTTTAAATGAATTGGAAAGGCCTTGGTGGCCATGGTTTTGGTTAATTGGAAATCATGAAGGGTACATGGAATCCCTTAATCCTATATATGGTTGGCTATGGACAAAACTTGCAAGTTATTATTGGTATAACGATACCACTATTAATGGCCTTGGTTAATAAATGGTTAATGGATTGGTAAGCTGCTTGGTAATGGTTTTAATTGGGCAATAATGGCGGGGCTTGTAGCAAAGCCATGGAAGGTGGAGGTCCTAGGGGGACCAAAACTGGAAACTCATAATTGCCGATGTGAGGTTTGGTCTTGGTGACTGTATGCATAATGTCACACTTTATATTTGGGGAATTTACTAGTCATCCCAGATTTTTATTCCCTGGACGTGCGGTTTCATGCAATAGGGCCCTTTCAGCGGGGGAGCTGAACCCATATAGCCCGTGGGTCGTTTAGGACGGTAAATCTACACAACACAGGTAAAGGTTTTAATGGCATGCTAAACCGGATTCCCTTTCCCAGCATGGTTATATATGTATATATATGTGTGTAGTTGTGTGTATATGGATTGTTTTACTTGGTTTTATAAATGACATTATTTTATCCTTATCCTGAGTTCATGCTAGCAATCACTCGCTAACTCGTCTTTAAGCGGATGTATACCCATGCTATATAGAAACCAACCATTCTACTCCTCTTATATAGTGATTGACTCGGGGATAGCTATGGCATTGAAGTAGTGAGCCTTTGTAATGCCCTAAGATCCCATCCCAAGATGTCACACGGTTCTTAAATCGACACGTGACCTCAAGCTAACCCTCTGAGCCTGTCATCACCTCTATAACTCACTATGACAATAGTCAAGCTGTAATAAAGAAGAATAATCATGTCATGAACATACTGGAATACAAAGAAATACTATCCTATAAAATCAAAATACTGAAGTTTTGTACATATTGGTACTCTAGTCTGACAAAGCCTCTACTACATAAGACTGAGGAGCCATTAGGACAGATCCCTAACTGACCCGTATTGAACTGAAAATAAACAACCATCTACTATCAAGACGAAAATTAGGGACATAGGTCCTCGAAACATGGGGACTCACCAACTGTACGAATGTAGATGGAGGTACTCGAAGATCACTGTCGCTGCTGAGACTGAGCACCTGAACCTACATCACAAGAAAATATAGAACACAGAAGAGTATGGGAATCAGTACTTGGGAATGTATTGAGTATGTGGGGATGTAGGCAACATTTAAATAATATCATAAATATATAAGAAAATAATGCATGCTGATAATAATGACTCTCTTCGCTTGAGTTACCTGAAACATATTTTCAATAAATCATCAATAATAACACATGCTCCATAAATCTCACAAACCGTTGGACTCAACTCAAACTCTTTGACTCATAACTTAGAGTGACTCAGTAACTCATGAAACTTGGACTATTATGGACTTGAGAGTTTCTTATACCCGACATAAACCATGTGAGCTTACATGGAGTCCAACGTCTTGCGCACGTTGGGGAGAGCTGTTCTGTCCTTGCCATCGGAGTAGAACCTTAATTTTAGTGATAACTATTTTGGCCTTTGGCCCTTAATCTTAATCCTACGGTGTCAGGTAGTTCTGGGGAAGTAGGATGCGCTGAACCCATACTTCCCGCTCGGTGCTAATTACTACTCCCAGACTTAAGCTCAGAACGCGTTAGGAAATCCACCTTAACCAACTCAAGGGTCTATCATGAAGACCAAAATATAAATATGTATCTCACTTGTAAATCATAATCAACTTGTGGATTCCTAACTCGACTAAATCTCAAAATAATCTTTCTCATCATCAAGTATACTTGCTTATCAAATCATATCAACTATCAAATCTTCCAGAAAACATCAACTCGTTCTTGACTCTCATTCTCAATATCTATAAATATTCAATAGACAAACTTCTCATGGAAAAACATAAATCATGACACTTATCATAAATCACTTAGAAATTATCATTTCATGATAACAATATACAGCTCATGACATAAATTCTTAATTTAAGAAAAGACAATGAAGTAGTAATATGCGTAAATCTTGTATAGCTCAAATCTCATAAATCCTTGATAAAGTAATTTGGGTGTAAACCTACTTTGCAAAATTCATGAAATTCAATAGAAATTAAATCTTTGGGCACAAGAACGAATGAAGTGTTCTTGTTCAAAACCCCACATACCTTAATCTTTAAAATTAGATGAACTTTAGTGCTTGAGACTTTATCCACACTTGAAATAAATAATTCTTGAAGCCCACGCTATGAAGAACTTGGTTCTTGAAGAAATTTTGAAGATTTATGGATGATTCTTGGAAGATTTATGTTCTTGATATAACCCTAGATATATTATCTCAAGAGAATTGGAAGAGAAAATGATGGAATTAGGGTTTGGATGGGATTCTCATATTTATAGAGGCCTCCAAAAGATGGAAAAATACCAAAATACCCTTGCAAAAATGTCTCTAAATTGCTGAAAAAAATAGCTGACGACATCCGTGACAGGCCGTCAGACCAGTGATAGGCCGTCACAAAATGTCGTCACAAAAGGGTCGAATTTTATGATTTTCTGCCTAAGGCTGACGATGTCGTTAGAAATGTCATCAGAAACGTGACGACGTCGTCAGAAACGTGACAAGCCGTTAGAAATGTCGTCACCCTTTTCCTGATTGACATGATGGAGTAAAATGGGTATAACACTTTGCTCCGATATTAGATTTTGGCTAAATTGGTATCGTTGGAAAGCTAATTCAATTATCTATCTATTTATAGGTCATGAGCTAAAAAATTTCAAGTATAATGAGAGATATGCTCGTTTGAAGTTGACTATACCAATATCCTTCCCAAGAATTCAATCAGTATGGAATGTTTTGATTCACCTAATCGTTAGGACATCTTTAAGGACTTAATACACACCATCCTTGATCAGAAAAACAACCCAAATTATAATTTATTTCTCATGATCTTAATTCATGGTTGCACTATTGGTTAGAGTCTCGGGGTATTACATCCTTCATCTTTCTGGAAGCCTCCATTTCATGTTATGGATATTTTTAGACATTTTAACTTATTTTTGGATATTGGTTTTGGCTATAGTTGGGGAATGTCCCAACTGGACATTCTTACTCTTTTGATTAGAGGCTTTGTGGTGCTGCTATGGGTTGAAATGGGCGGGATTGGTATTGGTGTCGGCCTTAATGTTGGTATTGGAATTTGGGGTGACATCATTGGACATAATTTCTCACCGTTCCATCGTATTTCATTTTGGGATTAATCATATTATATTTTGGAACTCATTTGGTTTTGGCCTGGTTTATCTACCTTGTTTCGGTAGTGGTTTGGCTTGGTGGTTTGGTTGGTACGGTTTGGTGTGACGGGATGACTTAATAAGGTCGATCTAGGAATAGACCTATCCTAAAGTCAGTCCTTGTCCAATTATGATGTCTTACTATTTGTCCCTAAACCTTTCTGAAATGACCTCCAATAGTGAGATGAAAACTGCATACCACGATCCAGATGATAGAAGAAGGCACCCCATGCAACTTCACTATCTCTTAGAGGTACAACCTTACATAATCCTCAGCCGAGAAGTTAGTCCTCTCTGGAAAAAATTGAGTTGACTTTTTCATCCTATCCGCGATGACCCAAACCAAATCAAATTGGTTTTGAGACCATGGAAGATCGATAACTAAATCCATATTGATTACTTCCCACTTCTATTCTGGAAACTTAAGTTCTTGATACATTCCTCTGGGCCTCATGTGCTCAACTTTCACTTATTGGCACACCATGCACTTGGCCACAAAATTTACCACTTCCCTCTTCATATTATTCCACCAATACATCTCCTTGAGTTCATGATACATTTTTGTTGAACTGGGATGAACAACCTAGCACGACTCATGCTCCTCATCCACGATCCTCTCGCGCAAACCATCAATATTGGGAGCACATAATATCCCTTAGTAACGCAAAGTACCATCACCACTAATCTCAAAGACCATCACCTTATGCCCATAAACGTCATCCTTGATCCTTTTCAACACAAGATCTAACACTTGCTTCTCCTTAATTTCAGCACCAAGAGACGACCGCACCAATTTTTGTATCAACACACCACTATCCTCATAGTCCAAGAGGCGAACTCCAAAGTTAGCCAAACGGTGAACATTTTATACCAACTCCCACTTTTCCTTATCCACAGAGATAGACTCCCCATGGACAACCTTCTAAGAGCATTAACAACCACGTTAGCTTTACCTGGGGGTAGTGAAAACTCATGTCATAGTCCTTGAGGAGCTTAAGCTATCTCCTTTCCCCTAGGTTAAGATCTTTCTGAGTAGACACATACTGCAGGGTCTTATGATTAGAAAAGTTACCCATATGCACTCCATATAAATAGTGACGCCATAATTTCAATGCAAATACCACAACTAATAATTCTAAGTCATGTGTTGGATAATTCCTCTCATGCACCTTCAACTATCTAGAGGCACAAACTATCACCTTTCCATGCTGCATTAGAAGGTAATCAAGTCCCACACGGGATGCATCACAGTAGACCACAAACCCCTCAGTGACTTTAGGTAAAGTCGAGATCGGAGCCAAAGTTAGCTTTTCCTTCAGCTTCTCGAAACTACCCTTACAATCTTCCAACCACAAGAACTTTACCTTCTTATGAGTCAATTTAGTTAATGGGGTAGCTATAATCGAAAAAATTTCCACAAACCTCCTATAATTACCAGCTAAACCCAAGAATCTTCGAATATCGATTGGAGTCATAGGTCTAGGCCATTTCTTCACCACTACGACTTTCTGCGGATCCACTATGATTCCTTCACCAGAGATGATATGACCCCAAAAAGTGACAACGTTCAGCCAAAATTCACGTTTCAAATATTTGGCATACAACTGCTGCTCCTTCAAGGTTTGTAATACAATGCAAAGGTGATTTGCATGATCCACCTCGTTCTTTGAGTACACCTAAAATGTCTTTTTTAAAAACAATGACAAACAAATCTAGAAACTGACAGAAGATCCTATTCATCAAATCCATGAATGATGCAGGGGCATTGGTTACACTAAATGTCCCCATCAAGAACTCAAAATTCCCATATTGGGTAAAGAAGGCAGTCTTAGGGATATCCTCCTCCCTATAATTTAACGGATGATACCCAGATCGAAGATCAATCTTGGAGAAAAACTAAGCACCTTGCAATTGGTCAAACAAATCTTCTATCCTTGGAAGAGTATACTTATTCTTTACTGATACCTTATTCAACTACCAGTAATCAATATACATTTAAAGGAAACCATCCTTATTACATACGAATAACATCGGTGCACCCCACGGGGACATACTAGGATGGATGAAACCTTTATCTAAAAGATCATTTAGTTGCTCCTTAAGCTCCTTCAACTCAGCCGGAGCCATTCTATACGGAGGAATAGAAATTGGATGGGTGTCTTGATCCGACCAGACCAGTGGCCTTGTCATAATGGGCGACCCAAGTCTGACCAGGATCGGAGGCCACCTCTATTACCTAACCCAACTTTCAGCCGTCTATTATGAGTTGGATGAATTTCGAGCATATAACAAGATAACATAACTATCCAAATTATAGACTCTAGATAGGTCTATTATCGAGATCGACCTAATCGAGTCCAACCATCCGAACCCAACCAATAGGCAAACCAAACCACAAACCTTAACCATACGAGTTCCATAATAATTAAATATAATCCCAAAGTAAAAGAGGATGGAACAGTGAGAAATTTAGTCCTTCAATATCAACCCCAATACCAAGGCTGACCCCAATACCGATCCCGCCAATACCAACCCATAGTAGTTCCATAAAAGCCTCTAACCAAAAGAACACCAAAATTCAATTGGGACATGCCCCCAACCATAGCCAAAACCAATATCCATAAATGAACTAAAGTATGAAATAACATCCAAATATTTGAGCCCTTAAGAAATATAGAATCTCACCACTTTAATCCATTAGCTGATCTCGAAGGTCCGATAGCTAAGTAGGAGGAGTTGAATAACTGGTTCCTGTATCGTGTGGGGATACAGCCTTCCGAAGATGGGTTAGCAAGTAAATGCTAACATGAACTCAGGATAAAGATAAAATAATGCCAACCAGTAAAACCAAGTAAACCAACCATATGCATACAAACCATACATAAATATATATAATCATACCGGGAATGAGAATCGGGTTTAGCATGCATTTAAAACCATTAACCTGGGTATGTGTAGCTTAACTTTCCTTAACCACCCACGAGCTATATAGGTCCAGTTTAACCCCCTGAATGAGCCCCGATGCATGTAGCCATACGAACCAGAGATACCATAAGAGTAAAGGATTACCAATTACCCTCACCCTCAATGATACATATGTACTATGTACTTATAGGATTCCCGCATACCTCAGAGTATCATAAAAGGGTCGCCATGCCCTACCCCTCATGTCGGTAAACATGAGTTTCCAGTGTTCATTCATTGAAATCCCACCTTCATGGTTAGCTATCACACCTTACCACTATTGCCTAATTAAAACCATTTCCAACCAACCAATCTATTATTCCATTTATTATTAACCAAGGCTATTAATAGTGGTATCGTCATACCGACTATAACTTGCAAGTATTGTCCTTAGCCAAATGTTAAGAGGTTAAGGGATTACCATGTACCCATTTACCAAGTTAACTTGAGAGAGTCCCATGTACTCCACAAGTGTTCCATTATGCTTGCTTAGAGGAGTCCCATGTACCCCACAAGTTGTTCATTAACATATTTACCTGGGGGATTCCATTGTACCCCGTAAAGAGTTCAATTAACCATACCCATAACCACTAAACAATTCCATTTAACCATTCCAAACCACTTAACCATTTAGGGTACCATTACCAAGTTTAAACCATGCTATAGTTCTATTAAAATCCAACAATGTAGTGAAAACATTCTCATAGGCATTTTATCAAACATATTGGGGGCAGAGTATTTCCAAAATCAAATCCAATTACCAAATAACCATTCCCATGCAATAAATTATCCAAAATCCCCATTAAAGCATATAAAAGCATAATTAAAACATGGGAAAACTATAACCAAGCATTTATAACCATAACACCCAAATTATATTTGAAAATCCAAAACCATATCTTTAGCGGGATCTAACAATGAGGAAAGAGAATATGACTTAAACCAAGAAGAAGATGGAAACAAATCACCAACACAAGCTCCAAATTAAACCTTAAGATGAAACCCTAACCTTCCTTTACCCAAAAGCCTTAGAGAGAATTATAGAGTGTTTAAGAGAAGTTTCTAAGTGTTAATGAATATAATAATAGGGAAAATAACCTCCCAATAGGAATATAAGTCGTGGGGACTTATTAGGTTAAGTGGGGAAATGTCTAGATTGCCCTCACTTAAACTCCTAAAATTCTTATTAGGTGGGTACGACTATCCATACCAATCATACCCTCTAATACGAGTGGTACCCACCACTCGTACCCAAGGCTATCTCTGTTGGGACCAACACTGTCCAAGGTATGACTCAACCCAACCCATGTTGTATCTAAGTATATAATTAATACCCATGATTTGTACCCCTGGTAGAACTGAATCCCAAGAGGATTGAACACTGACCACCATATGAGTCCATGGTACGACTCGTACTCTGCCTTTTGACTCTTGGTGAGCCACTCATACTCAGATCCAACTTACTTCACCAATCTTAAGATCAACTGAAGTAACCAACAAACCCGTATCCACCGATACGACTCTTACCACCCAAGTCATACCTATTCCAAAAACCCAATCCAACCTACCAACCAATACTGGTCAAGATACTACTAACCTATACCACTTGTATCCTAGTGTATGAGTCATTTCCCTTAGCCGTATCCTATCCAGATACCAAAAATCCAGGAAATTTTCTAAGGGCCAGGAACCCAACATGTTTCATGTCCAAAACAAGATCAATCCTAAACTCAATCTCCCTATCAGGAGAAACACCAGGAAGATCGTTAGGGAAGACCTTAGGAAAGTCATTAACTACTAGGACAAAATGTAAAGAAGAACCATCCAAGTTAGAATCTTTAACCCAAACTAGATAATAGAGACACCCCTTGGAGATTAATTTTTGAGCTCTAAGATAAGATATAAACTTTCCCTTGGGAGCTAAGGGACCACCCTACCACTCAATAAATGTCTCATTAGGCAATCTAAAGACAACTTTACGGGTTTGATAGTGTTGAGAAGGATAGCACGAGTGCATCGAATCCATTCAAAAGATAACATCAAAATCTACCATATCTAATTCAAACAGATACACCAAAGTTTCTTTGCTACCAATAGATACCCCCCCACCCCTATAGACTCTTTTAGCAATTATAAAGTTACCTACCAGGGTAGAAATAGTAAAAGGGTCTGAAACACACTTCAGACCAAAACCAAATGCACAACCAAAAATAGGATCACATAAGAGAGTAAACCTCAGATTAAGTAAATAATACATATCGCGAGAAAAGAGTTTCAAAATACTAGTCATAATATTAGGTGATGCCTTGAACTCCTATCGGGTAGTGAGAGCATAAGGACGGTTTTGACCAGTGTCAGAACTAGATGGTGCCCCCTTTGGTGTCGGAGCTGATGATAAAGCAACTGGAACTTTGTTTACCCCTGAAGCAACCTTAGTAAGAGGACAGGTTTTGAGCATATGACCTAACTAACAACAGCTCAAGCACCTATCTCTCTACTCATCACAGAAATACCAATACAATCTACCATAAAACCTGTAGGTAGGATATGATGGAGCTACTGGGTCACACTAGCTTGAGATTGGGCACCCTATGCCTTGAAGTTGCCTCCACTATGGAAATACATATCATCTGATGACTTTGGGTAGGGAGAACTAGCCATCGAGTAAGACTCAAAATTGACCCACTTCTTGTTGGGCCAATTCCTACCATTCTTGCCACTTTGCTTCTAGCCACCACCTTGCTCAGAGAACTAAAACTTCTTGCCCTGCCTTTCTTCTATTTCAAAATACTTTTTCTTCTCTTTCTCTACCTATTTTATATATACAACCAACCTGTAGATATCCATGTCCTTGATAAATAAGACAACCTTACTCTCTAGTGTCAACTCCCGGGATAACTCAGAAGTGAACTTCCTTATTCTGGCCCTCATGCTAGAAACTATCTTCAGAGCATACCAAGACAACTGGTGAAACTTCAAGGCATAATCCTCTACCTACATCTTGCCTTGCCTCAAATAAAAACCTCTTCTGCTTTTACTTACCTTAAATCTTGAGAAAAGAAGCGATCCAGAAAAGTATTAAAAAAATCTTCCCACAGAGATGACTCAACATCATTACCTCTTTCCTAATCCTATTCCTCATACCATTAGTCTGCCATATCCTTCAGCTGATAGGCAGCAAACTCTATACCCTCTACATTCATGGCATGCATAACATGAAAGATATTTTCTATCTCATCAATAAAACCTTAAGAATTCTCCTTAACCTTAACAACAATAAAGGTCAGAGGGTTCAACCTTATGAATTGGCTAAACCTTATGGCCTCAGAAGATAGGGTAGCAGGAATACCACACTTAGACTAAGTAGCTATCAATAATGCCAACATATCAATAGATTAACAAAACTCAACATTCATCACTTCAGCCTGAGAATCTGAGCTAAAGGGAACTGGTGGAACTCTAGGAGGACAATCAGGAACTGGACCCCTAGACCGGGTATGGATCCCATGAGTAGAGCGTGTCTTATCAATATTGTCCCCAGTTGGTACAAAGGTGTTTCTGTGAGCTTCAAATTATCGAGGCATGATCTAAAAAGCAAATAAATGGGAATTAGAGGAGATTCAGGCCTTAGACTCTACAGCTTGAAAATAGAACACAAGATAGAGAAACATTCCTAAATGCCTTGTAGCCACTTCTTTGTGAGTATGAGCACTACACACCTTTAAAATAGATTCTACTCAACATGGCTTTGTGGACTCCCAAGTAACCATGAACCTAGGGTTCTGATATCAATCTGACACGACCTAAAATAGGGCCTAGTCATGTCGGGTGCCTCAAGTCCAATCGGGACTGGAGACCACCACCAATACCTAACTATAACTGCCCTATGCCCTATGTCAGATAGATTTCAAACATATAACAAGACAAGACAATAAACATTCTAAGATAATAAAATAATCCATAACTATAACCAACCAACAATATAATTAATTATCCAACTGGTGTCATCCTTAATACAAATACCAATGCCAAGGTTGACACCAATACCAACACCGCCCATGCCCAAAGTAGTCATACAAAGCCTCTAACCAAAAATAAAAAACATCCGATCGGGACATGCCCCCGACCATTGCTAAACCAAAGTCCAAGAAATAAACAAAAGTATGAAATGTTATCCATAACATAAAATGGAGTCTTCTGGAGTATGGAATATTACTACTCCATTCCAACACAAGCTATTCTCAAATCCAAGATCATTGAACAGATGGAATAGTCTGGCCGATTCCTACATCACGTGGGGATACAACACCCAAATATAGGTTAGCAAGTGAACGCTAGCATGTACTCAGGAATAAGGATAAAATAATGCCATTATTCAAGACCAAAGTAAATAACCATATACAATCACATACATATATACATATATACCATGCCGAGAAAGGGAATAAAGTTTAGCGTGCATTTAAAACTTTAACCTGGGCTATGTAGCTTGACTGTCCAAAAACCACCCACGGGCTATATGGGTCTAGTGTTACCCCCTAATGGGCTTAGTGTATGTAGCCACAAGAATCGGAGATATCATAGGGGCAGATATTCTTATGTACCCTTCACCCTCTATGATACATATATACAGGTATAACCTAGGGGATTCCTGTGTACCCTAAAAGCATATGGTCACAATGACCAACCATCATGTCGGCAAACATGAGTTTCTAGTGTCCGTCCATTGGACTCATACCTTCATGGTTGGCTATCACAACCTGCCATTATTACCCAATTAAAACTTTTAGAAAATAACCAAACCACCAATTCCAGAGTTAATTACCAAGGCATTAAGAAGTGGTATCATCATACCGACTATAGTTTACAAGCAATATCATTAGCTGAACCTAAGGGGATTCCCATACACCCCACATGATTACTAATTAAACCAAAACCATAGCCACCAAGGCCTTTACAAATCATTTAAAACAAACCAAACCAATTTAAGTTCCATTATAATATTATAAAATGCAATAGTTTCAATAAAAGTCAAACTATGTGATAAAACCATTCTTATAGGTATTTTAACAAACATGTTGAGGGCATATAGTTTCCAAAACCAAAATCAAAACCAAGAACCAATTGACTATTCCTATGAAACAACATGTTCAATTCCACAATTTAACATGAAAACCATAAGAAAAATATGGAAAAATAATATTCATCCATTAACAATCAAACCCCCCAACATATAGTTCAAAACCAAACAAACCCACAATTAAACCATGAAAACCATTCATTAATACATTATTTTAGTTTGAAATAATAATTAGGGAGGAGTAACATGCCTTAGATACCAAAGAATACGATGAGATCTACTCTTGAAAGCCCCTAATTAAATCACCTTGAGGAAACCCTTGCCCTTTCATAAACCAAAAACTTGAGAGATATTTGAGAGTGTTTAAAGTGTTTTTGATTGAGAATAATAGGGTAAATAAAGTCCCAATAGGGTTTTAAGTTGTGGGGAAAAAATAAGTTAAGAGGGGAAATGTCCAAAATTCCCCCAACTTAAACTTTAAAAATTCCCGCAGGCTCCCAACTTAAACTTTAAAAATTCCTGCAGGTGGGTACGAATTGGCCCTTTTACTAGTACCCATATCATATGGGTGGTACCCTCTACTCGTATGTTGATCAAAATGTTGGAAATCATATTCTATCCAACTTACAACTTATTAGCCTTAATCATACCCTACGATATGACTAGTACCCTCAAACCGTACCCCAAGTAGAAAATATCTAGGTTAGATACTGGACAACATACTATTTAGTACTATACTTATCATATCATGTACATACGACTTATATGGTCTTGGTCTGGTTGTACCTTGGATAGAAAATAACTAAAACCACACTAAGTAATATACTACCAAGACCCCTAAACTATACACAAATCATACGACAAGTAAGCCTGAGTCGTATGGTAATCAGAAGGCTTAAACTCAGGAAATCTCTAGGGACCATAACTTAGGGTGTTTCAAAATAGTTTAAGGCTTGTAATATAGTTGCCAAAGACAGGCTTGAAGGCTCAAAATAGGTAACTAAGAACACTATTCTATGTATAAATAGACTATTTAGGCTGAAGTAGGTTCCTAAGTTCACAAAGAAGGCCTAAGATCAGTTCACCAACCTAGAATAATTACAATTAGCCTTGAGAGACTAATAGGGCAAGTTCTAGATGATACAAGTATGCATGAGATATACACAATTTCACTCACCGCACATGGCATACAAACATTTCAAGAAGGCTCAATTGTATTCCCTACTAAATACAAAAAGAAGTATTTACCATATACTACATACTAAAGACTTTGGAGTCATAAAACAGGTAAAGTATTATTACAAAATTGTTCACATCCATACCCTTGGTCTTCAAAAAATTTTAGATGGAAGGGGTGTTCGCTTCACATTTACACCACACAAAATTTGCTATTGATGGCACCAAACCAAGCTGTCATCTAACATTTTGGCTCTCATGAGGGCAAACCATATGGATACTCAGACTTCACCATAGGTATAAGGGTGATGCCAAAACTCCAATGCTACGGGTGCTTAGACTTTCCCAGCATCTATGATATAAAACCTAATTATGACGATTTTCCCTTAAGAATGTTGTCACTCAATCTATCATAGGGAAAGGATCATTCAACCTCATCATAAGAAAGATAAAGATACAGACATTAAAAATCTAAGAATGAAATAAACAACTAATCTATGAAATGTGGGCACCATCAGAGTTTCCAAATATTACAACCCAGAATAAAAATAAAAAGCATCCAAATCAATATCAAAACATCCATAAATATCTCAATAATATAGATTAAATAAATTAAATATAGATATAGGAACCCCCCAACTAAAATCTTGCAGTGACCTTACTACATAATCAAGAAAGCATAAAGAGAGTAAAAGGGTTCTTCTTATAACCGCATCAAGAACTGCTGTTGCCATAGATCTCTGCATCACCTCTAGAATAATCTAAGCCTAACCACTCAGCCCGAGCCTCATAATTAGTATTAACTCCAGAAGAAGGAATTTAGTCTCTTGGTTTTTGATTTTCTAACTTTGTGCTAGCATATTTATGACTTTTAACACAAAATAATTGTAAGTTCTTGAGTAACTATTGTTGTTTTTGATTATATTTCATGTGATATTACAGGGAAGTCGAGATTCATGAAAACCTATGATAACCACATCAAGAAGGATGATTTTTGATTGAAGTAGATATGAAGATTATAGTTGACAACTTGTCTGATAAGTCGTCAACAGTATGATAAGCCATCAGTAGAGGGCGTCAACTATAGGCAGTGTACAAGGATTGGAAAGAAATATTGATGACTAGTTTGATAAGTCATCAATTATTGGATAAGTCATCAGCTGTAGGTAGTGAGCAAAGATTTAAAAGAGCTGTTGATGAATAGTCTGATAAGTTGTCAACTATCTGATAAGCCGTCAAGGTAGTTCGCTAGCTATGGTGCGAACAATCTGGAATTTGAAATTCAAAATTTGAAGATCATGAGTATAAATAAAAAATTCTTAGGTTTTCATTGGTATCTCGAACTTATTGACAAGAACAATTTTTACATTTTGGTTTTCTAAAGTTTAGTTTTCAAATTATCTTTGAATTATTATTGTGTTTTTTAGGATCCTTGTTTGAACTTGAAGGAAGAACAATCTTCAATTTCTATCTTTTGTAAGTGAACTACTTTTGAATTCTGGATCTAATGTATGCTATTTCTTTCTACCTCACGAGGAACTAAATCCCATAAATGGAGTTATAGGACCTATAACTTTTGCTTTATGAATTCTATAGTTGGTTAAGATTTGTATGACTATAGGAGCTTCTTGCTAACTTTTTTGTAATGAATTTTTTCTGTTGGTTACTAACAATAGATAAAGACTTACATTGATTTTCTTGAACTAAGAAATCAATTAAAGAAAGGGAATTATCAATGAAGATTTGGAAGTGTTAAACTTTCATCTAATGGTTAATGCTTTAACAATATTAATCAACTCAAGATGAAATCAATTTAAACATAAGGGTTTCCTAAGTTTGAGAGAATTAGGTACTTAAGCATCTAAATAGGTCGAAATCCATTTAGATCAATCATCGATAATGATAATATATTATTACCTACATGCCATGAGAATCTTCTGCTGCAATTATTGTTCAACATATAGCAATATTCATAATGAACACAACACTAGTTTTACTTCATCATTAATTTGAAATATCGAAACATTGACTTTGGGTTACTAAAACAAAGTGAACCGTAATATTTGTTTGAATTCTAAAAACCCCTATTTACAGGAAACTATTAGCTATTAGTCAATTAAAGCACAAATAGTCTTGATTAACACCATATTCCCTGTGGGATTCGACCCCAATATAGTAGGGTTATATATTTGACGATGACTGTTTTCTCTCTCATAAGAGACGTGTTATTTGGGCGTATCAAATTTTAGCATTGTTGTTGGGGAATATGGTTGTCAATTAAGCATATCTGTGTTGATTGACTTGTAGTTGAGTTTCCAAATTTTACTTTTATTTGTTGTTTTTGATTTTTATAGGTTGTTTATTATGTATACCATGAACCAGAAGGTCGGTAGAACCACCATTACCTTTCAATCCGAAACCTTACCTAATCGAGAGAATGGTCAAAAAAAATCTGGGAGATTAGCCATTTTGGCTAATGTACAACTTAATCAGCAAAATATGGATAACATAGGTCAGGTGGTGAGTGTAGATGATGATGACCTGGGGGATAATGATCTGATTGAGCTTGCAAATGGAAGGTGTGATGAGAATGTAGCTGCACCATTGAATCAGAATCGACCGTCTATAGGAAGAGCTAACCGCCAATCTGTTGTGCAGTTTGCATTTGATGATGAAGATGACACTGATTTTGATAAAGTTGGTGATGCAAGAGCAATTATTACACCACCATTAGCACCTGGTTTGAAGTTCAACAACACAATCACTATGATACAACTATTCAATTTTAAAGGGTTGTTTGGTAGACTTCCAGGGAATGACCCGAATATTCATTTGGTGAATTTTATCAACATCTGCAAGTATTTTGAAAATCTTTGAGTTGGGAAGAATATAATCTATCTGTGGTTGTTTTTATTGTATCTGTTTGGGGAGGCAACACTGTGATTAAATGAGTTAGCTCCCGATTCTATAACAAAGTGTAGGCAATTGAAAGGAGCTTTCCAAGAAAGTTTTTTTTGCCTTCCAGGATGTTACATTTGACGGATGAGATCAGTATCTTCAAGCAGTTACCAAATGAAGCTCTTCATGAGACATGGGTAAGATTTAAGAAGAAGCTAATACAGTTCCCTAATCACAGGATGATTGACAAGTATTTGATGGAAATATTTTATAGGGGTTTGAACTCTATCACTAAACCAATTATGGACAATGTCGCAGGAGAAGCATTCATGGACCTTATTTTTATTGAGGCTGTGGAGATATTAGAATGACTGACTAAGACAAGTAGAGCTTGGCATACCAGGAATTTTGTGGTAGTAAGTAATACTGTGTCTAGTGGGATGACAATTGAACAGTGCAGAAGAAAAGAGAAACGTTACCAAGATATGGCACATATGAAGGCCAGATAAATTTGCTCATAAAGCATTTACTATCCGAGAATATAGAAAAGGTGAAAGTTGTTAGGTCTTAAAGTAGGGGAGCTGAGTCAGATTCTGAGGAAGAGGCAAACTACTTAAATAATTAGGGGGATTTTCGAGTCAATAACTAAGATAATCAAAGTCGGAATTATTATGACAAAGCTGGTTATAGGGATCGTGATCAAGGTGGTTGGAAAAACAAGAATGACAAGACTATATTGTATGTACCTCCTGGAAATTATGACAATATTGCTACTAGTTCTAGTAAAATATTAATGAAGGATATGATGGCCAAGTTGTTGAAAGGGATGGAATCAATTAACACTGGAGTGATAGAAATGAAGAGTGACTTATTATCCATGAGTCAGTTAGTTGACTCACATTCAATTTCTATTAAGCAACTAGAGCAGAAGATGAATCAGTTGTCCAAATCTTTCAACTAGAGAAAAAGCAAAACACTGCCAAGTGATACGGTACAAAATCAATAAAATGATAATTCTTGCACAGCTATTACCACTAGAAGTGGAAAAGTCTTACCTGGATCTTCTGTGTGCAAACCCGTTGTGAATGATATCTTAGAATTAGATGCAGAAGTAGAACAAGAACACAGTGGAGTATGAGAAGCTGGAGATTGATGAGGTTCCATCTAATTAGAAGCAGGTTGATGAGTTAGAGAAAGGCAAGGGGAAGTAGAGAGAGACGGTAGTTAACATATTGCCGAAAATACCTCTTTTCTTCCCTTACAGATTATAGTAAAATGTAGATGACATAAAATTTAGCAAGTTTATGGCAATGCTAAAGCAATTGACTATAAATATGCCTTTGGTTGAGGAACTAGAACAAATGCCAGGCTATGCTAAGTTCATGAAGGATCTTATAATTAAGAAATGGTCTGTGAGCTATGAGTTGGTGGATAATCTTCACCATTGTAGTGCTATTGCTACAAGATCTTTGGGGCAAATGAAAGCCGACCTAAGATAATTCACTATCCCATGTACTATTGGATTGCTTAATTTTGCAAAGGCACTTTGTGATTTGGGGGCCAATATTAATTTAATGCCATTGGCGATGTTCATAAAGCTGGGGTTGGGGTATCCTATACCCCACAACATGCATATTTTGATAGAAGATAGATCTTTGAAAAGGCCAATTGGGATTCTTTATGATGTGCTCGTGAAAGTGGCTAGTTTCATCTTACCGGCAAACTTCGTAATCTTAGATTGTGAGGTGGATTTTTAGGTACCCATCATCTTGGGTAGAACATTATTAGCTAACAGGAGTGTATTGATTGATTTGCAGACAAATGAGCTAAAATTTAGGCTCAATAATAAAATGGTTAGTTTTGATGTTTACCAATCGATGAAACAACAAAGAGAGATGAGTGTGTTCTCAGCAAGAGGTATCGATTGAGGAGTGATTTGATATGGAGGCAGTGGCTATGGTATTGGTAAACTTCGATAGTGAGAGAATCAAAGAATATGATAAAACTTTATGTGCACTGACAGGAATAGGGTCATACTCTTATGCCTCCAAGAAGTTAGATTTAGACCTTAAAAATTGTCCAACACCACCGGCCAAACCTTTCTTTGAGGAACCATCGATGTTGGAACTAAAAAAGATACTGGGCCATTTACGATATATGTTTCTGGATAGTGGAAACACCTTGCCAGTTATTACCGTATCAAACTTGGTAGAGCAATATGTTAAGGCCCTTATTTTTGTGCTTCGAAGATACAAGAGGGATATTAGATGGATGATAGCAGATATTATTGGTATTTCACCAGACATCTGCACACACAAAATCCAACTAGAGAAAGAATGCATGCCAACCATTGAGCATCAACGCAGACTAAAACCACATATTCAAGAAGTGGTAAAAAAGGAGATTATTAAGTGGCTTGATGTAGGGGTAGTGTACCCAATCTTTGATAGTAAGTGGGCGAGTCTAGTACAGTGCGTTCTTAAGAAAGGGGGCCTGACTGTGGTAGCTAATGAAAATAACGAGTTGATTCTGCTTAGGCCAGTGTCTAGGTGGCGAGTTGGCATGGAATACCAGAAGATAAACTCATGGATAGTGAAAGTAACTTTCTAATGCCCTTCATGGATCAAATACTTGATCGCTTGGCAGGAAGGGGTTGGTATTGCTTTTTGGATGGATATTCAGGATGCAATCAAATTTCAATTGCCCCAAATAATCAAGAGAAGACAATATTTACATGCCTGTATGGAATTTTTGAATTGAAGTGAATGTCGTTCGATTGAGTAATGCACTAGCCACATTCCAAAGGTGCATGATATCGATTTTCTATGACATGGTGAAGGACACTATAGAAGTGTTCATGGATGATTTAAGTTATGTTTAGTGAATTTGAGTAGAGAATTACAGAGATGTGAAGAATTCAATCTCGTGCTAAACTGGGAGAAATGCTACTTCATAGTGAAAGAAGGCATAGTGCTTGGACATCTTATTTCAGAAAAGAGGTTTGAGGTTGATCGGGCCAAGGTAGAAGTGATTGAGAAACTACCCCCTCCTATCTCAGTAAAGGGAGTCTATAGTTTTTTGGGTCATACTGGATTATACCGTCGATTCATTAAAGACTTCTCTAAGATTACAAACCCACTTTGCAAACTTTTGGAGAAGGAGACCAAGTTTGTGTTCAATGATGATTATATGAAGGCATTCCAATGCCTTAAGAAGAAGCTTGTTGCTACCCCGATTATTGTTACTCCAGATTGGTCTAGGCCATTCAAAATAATGTGCGATGCAAGTAGAGTAGCATTGGAACTGTACTTGGCCAGAAGAAAGAAAAACAATTCCACCTTATTTATTATGCAAGCAAGGCATTGAATGGGGCATAAAAAAATTATACCATCACTGAGCAGGAGCTTATAGCTGTTGTCTATTCTTTTGAGAAGTTTTGGTCATACTTGTTGGGAACCAAGGTAGTGGTTCATACAGACCACGTTAAACTTTTATCAAATGGTTAATGCTTTAATAAGATTAATCAACTCAAGATGAAATCAATTTAAATTTAAGGGTTTCCTCAGTTTGAGAGAATTAGGTACTTAAGCAACTAAATAGGTCGAAAGACATTTAGATCAATCATCGATAGTGATAATCTGCTGTTACCTACATGTCATGAGAATCTTCTGCTGCAACTATTGTTCAACATATAGCAATATTCATTGTGAACACAACTCTGGTTTTACTTTATTAATTTGAAATAACAAATCATTGACTTTGGGTTACTAAAATGAAGTGAACAATAATATTTGTTTGAATTCTAAAAACCCCCATTTACAGGAAACTATTAGCTATTAGTCGATTAAAGCACAAATAGTCTTGATTAATACCATATTCCTTGTGGGATTTGACCCCAACCTAGTTGGTTTATATATTTGACAATGACCACTTACTCTCTCATAAGAGACGAGTAATTTGGTTGTATCAGTTTCAGAACCTTTCAAAGGCCTTTCATCCCCTTCCACATCTTCATGTAAAACTTATCTCTCTTCTTCATCTTCTTATACGAGTCCCTGAGCTCCCTATGTGAATGTGGAAGTGATGAGTAGGCCCTCTGAAGCCTAGTAATAGTGTCCCCCTATTTTTTTTGATCCTCCAGATATATTTAATAGTTGGATCATGTAACATAGGATTGTCGGGTGGTGAAAGACTCTCTCGGACCCTGAGGAGCTTGGACACAAGCTCTTTGGTCGTTCTCATCTCATCGGAGATCTCATAAAATGGACCTACTATGGATGGTCTGTATGAACCCACATCATCCTCCACTGACCTCCCTAAGTCAACCTTTCTCTTCTTACTCTTCTTAAGAGCTCCCTCTTCTCGGATCTTCAGTGGGTAATTAGGAGTCTTAGGAGAGACCCAACTATTTTTTTGGAACTCATCAACCTCGAATTGCCTATACAATTCAGTGATCAATGATGAAAGCAAAAGCACGGGACCCCCTTTGTTACTATAATGCTGAATCTCTATGAGCACAAACCAGCCAATATTTAGAGGAATATTGTCCAAGGGGTAGGCCACCATCTGACCACACATAGTTGGGAATTTTTCTAGGTTAGTGGAGGGGGAGACTCTGCTACAAATAATGGTCAGCCAAATCCTTGATTCATCTATAAAGTCACTTATCAGAATCCCCGTCTTAGTGGAGGCCATGGGACCTCCCTCCCCGAGCATAAATGCTTAGCTAACAAATACCCAGGAGCACAATCCTTGGACTCGTAGACAATCATGTCAACATTGTCCAACCCATAAAATCCATTGATATGATCGGCCCCAAAACAAACCTCTTTTGACTAGATCATTATAACTGGGTTAGGGCTAGAGAGATCTACTATGCTGAGATTCATGTAAAACTTCCTTACCCTATGCTCATTTACACGACATGGTTATGGGGAAAATGAAATCCATCTTGTGGTCTCTAATCTCTTAGAGAAGGTTGGGAGTTTCTCAACCACCTTATCTAGTAAGACCCGCTCTAAGATAACAACTTCTTTTGCATAAGGTCCTTATAATATGTCGCATTACATTCTGAGGCCATGAAATAATGGTTATAATAGGCTGCTATTTGGTGCCTGGGATTCAAACACAAGGTATTAGTTCATAAATACAATGTGAGGAACATGTGCTATTTAACTTGATTGAACTGAGGGAAGGGCTTATGGGACATGTGCAGGCTTAAAATTCAAAACCTAAGATTTGGACCAACCTATCATACTGGTCTCGATTATCGCGGTTGCAATCCACCTAGATCATGATTGCAATTCTTGATATTGGTATGGATCATGCTATCAGTTATCATGATTACAATGATAGGCTCATGATTGCATTACCACGATCGCGACCCTCAGACCACGATCGTGGTAACTGAGGCAGGTTTGATCAACTTCCCAGACTCCTAGAATTTCAATGCCCAATTGTGTTCCACATCAAAAATTTTACATTATAAATATGAAACATAGTCCTTAGATGTTCGATCATGCCCTTAGAACATGTGAAAACAACTAAGGAATTCATTTGGTCATTTAATCGAACACTTGGTTTGCGCAATCTATTTTTATCATTTTGAACAATTTTTGATACACGAGACTTCCCCAAGTATGTACGAACTAAAAACAATAGCTAACCACACCAAGCAATCACAATTGCACCAAGATTTAGCATGACAAGTTCAATTTTAGGCCAATCCTAAGACATGAGTTCTAAGGCCTATACGAATGCATAAAAAAACAATTTGAAGCATATACCGATTAAGAGATGCAAAGCGGGATGTAATGCACAGTTTGGATACTCCAAATATGATAAAAAATGGGTGGAAATAGAGAAAAAATCTGAAAAAGTTTGAAGGGGAAAATGCATGGGGGTTTGCAACTATTCAGATTTTAAAACAACTAGATCACGATCGTGATTGGGGGCGGCATCATGAAACCCGTGTCATCACGATCGAGAACCCTATACCATTGCGATCGCAATAACTAAAGTTATTGTTGCTCCCCTATTTTCAACTATTCAGCCCATCACTCACATGGACCATACTTCTCCTTTCTTCAGCCTTATTCAAAACACCTCATAGTATCTCAATTTCATGGATTAATCATAAACAAAAATGAAACCTATTCTAACAGTCAAAATTAGAAGGATATGGGCCACTTTGGTGGCATTATGGACTATCTCCCATCCAATGCCTAATTTATCATCACAGTATAAAATTTTTCAAATTTCAAGGTGAATCCTTGAGGGACCATCATCTACCTCCATGTCCATTACATCAATGACGAATACTACTTGTAGTTCCATGGGTTGTTTCTTGGTCTTACATACTTGAAAGGACACTTTATCACTTTGGACCCAAAATTTTATTTCTCCTAACTCCATATCAACATTAGATCTTTTGTTTGCAAGGAAAGGTCATCCAAGGATAATGGATATCTCTTGGTCGATTTCACAATCAAGCATAACAAAGTTCACCAGAAGAATGAAGCGATCCACCTTCACCAAAGCATTAAACAAAACTCCAATCGGTCTCTTGATATACCGGTCCACCATTAAAAGCCTCATTGTTGTTGTAGGAATGTCCAAACCAAGACTTAGATAGATTTCACAAGGCATGAGATTGATGCTTGCACCAAGATCACACAAAGCTTTTTCAAACTTGTGTATCCCTATGGTGCAAGGGATTGTAAAAGCCCCAAGATCATTTTTCCTTTTTTCTATCGCACTAGTCATAATAGCGCTACACCCATGGGTAACTTCAATGGTTTCACCATCAAAAGATGTTTCTTTGACATCAACTTCTTCATAAGCTTAGCATATCCCAGAATATCTTGAATGACATAAAAGATTGCTTAGATTAGCAAGGAACATTTTAAATTTGGCATTGTCGTCCTTCTTCTTGAGTCTTTGAGGGAATAGAGGAGAGACCTTCATGGTAGGTAATGAATCACTTTACAGTTCATCACTCTCAACTGCCTTAGGATCTCCTTCCTCGTCAACCATTTTTTTAATTATTATTGGTTCTTTTTCATCCCCTTCTTGAGACTCTGGAGGCTCATCATTTGAATCAACTACCAGATTTTTCTTTATATTTGTTTGTTTAACATTTTCTTCTTTTTGAGATTCCATCACATGATCACTGAGGGCTTTGCCACCCCTAGTGACGATTGCCAATACTAGAGCATCATTTTTTGGATTCACAATGGTATTACTAGAATGGTCCCTATTTTTTCTAACGTTAAGTTGAGTGGATATTTGGGCTATTTGAGTCTCCAATTATTTGATTGAGGCAGAGTGTGATACAACCGTTTGGTTAATTTGCAAAAACGTAGCCTTTCAATTCTCAAACCATCTTGTTCTTCTCCTCCACTTTCATCAAGATTCGTATTAACACTTCCTCAGTCTTATATTTTTTGTGATCAATGAAATTGGACTCTTTTCTCTTTACTCTATCATGGGGGGGAACATATCGATCATATTTCCTTTTTCCCTCCAATCTTGATCTCTATTGCTATCATGACATTCCTGTTCTCTTTCATAATCGGTCTAACCTTGGTTCCCATATTGTCTTTGATAGGCTGGGCAGGAACCTACTGAATAGTTAGCCAAATATCTAATTTCTTAATCAAGACTCTTGGTCTCTTCTTCATCATATACCTTGGATGCCATGATATTTATCATTTTTAAAGGTGCACCCATCACATGCTTTGTAAGTAGCTCCAATTGTGTTATCATTTTTGCCATGTTTTCCTCTCTCTCTTCATTTCTCTTCCTTTGCTCTTTATCAACATAGGAGATGGTAGGGACCCTTTATCTACGTTGATGTCTCGGGTATGACACCTCTTATTTTTATTTGTAACTTCCTCAAAAACTTTTGAATCCACATTATAACACAACTTCACAGGTGACCCCCCGACCGCATTATCCACCATGATTTTATTTAGTTGATCCAAAGCCCGATAGAAGATTTGGAAAAGCATTTTATATGGGACCTCATGGTTGGGAAATTTCATAAACTTTCAATTAAATCTCTCCCACACCTCATATAGAGGCTCTCTATTCAATTAATGAAAGTTTGTAATTTTATCACATAATTGCAACATCTTTGATGATGGGAAGTATCGATATAAGAAAGCAGTGTTAAGTTCATCCCACGATGTGATGGACCCAACGAGAAGATATCATAGCCATAATAATGCCTCACCCATTAGAGAAAACAGAAAGATGCATAACCATATGGATTCTTGTGAGATGTGAGCAATGTCAAAAGGGGAACGCACTTCCACAAAATTTTCAAGTATAAGTTGGGGTCTTCATAAGCTTGCCACCCCAAAGAGAACTTTTATTTAAAGAATATGCAACATAACACTTGTGATGTGGAACAACCCGATCCCTTGATTAGGTGGGATATGGATAGCACTCGTACGTCCAACATCATGGAGTTGCTCCTTATCATTAAGGGGCCCATCAAAGTTCCCGGCATTATTTGCATGATCACTCATTGTGTTGTGGGAACTATTGGAATCACCTACAAAGAAACAAAAACAACAACCAAAATAAATAACAACCACTACAGGTAAACCCAAGGATACTACCAACACCACACAAGCAAAAACAAAGTTTTACTCCACGATAATGACACAATTTTGATCACGCTCAACTTACTCCATCATTAATGGGCAAGGCAATCATTGTCAAATATAATAACCCAACTAGATTTGGGGTCAAATCCTCAAGGATTGAAATTAGTATTCAAATTCTATGGGCATTAAAAACTACTAAGAGTATACTCATAATGTGGACATAGAGTAAAACATGAATTAAAATTGGGGGTGGGGGGTGTTATGGTTTGGAAGGTTGTTTCGACAAAATCTATTCAAACTACCACATAAGAGCAACAAAAGTGGATAAGATTTCAATTTAAGAAGTCTTGGGATTATGTTTTCCTAGGGGAAAATAAAGCATGGATTCATGATAATCAAATGCAAATCCTAGCTAATGACTATATGGGTAGGCTAGGTTAGGACTTTTGATGATAGTTCTTCAACCAACCAGCAAAAATATCACCCATAGACCCTTTTGGATACCTCATGGGTGTGGCAATCAAATCCACCCAAAACCTCAATTGGGCATCCCTATTTCTAGGAAGATGCCCAAGACATAGCAAATTCACAATCTATCCCTATTTCTAAGATAATGTAAGGGAATAAGCTAAATGTCTAATTATTGTTCACTAATACTTGTCACCCATATCCTTCTTTCAAGGATTTACATCTCTCTTTCAAAGATGATGTGGGATTTTGGGAATTTGGGGTTTTCACCTACAAATTCCCACTCAATAAAAAAGTATTAGTAAAACCCAACATCATTAACCAAGATTCTACACTAATAATCAAAACTCACACATAATTGCACCCTATTTCAATATAATTCCAAGATAGATGTTTAGCTACTCATGAAGTTTAAGGAAAGAAATATACCAAAATGGTGTTTCAAATTTTCCATTAAAAATTCAATCAAGAGTATTCTTCAATTTAACTTCAATTACAAGTAAACTAAATTGAAAAATTAAGCACAATATTCTTGCCCAAATTAGTAGGCTTGTACAAATAAAAAACTTTAAAATCTAGTTAGAGCTGCCCAAGAAATGAAAAGGTTCTCGTCCTATAAAGAATTGGAACTAGCTGTGAGAAATGATAAATTTGCCCTTGGGCTATTTTTTGTTCAATTGCAATTTCTTGAGCTTGATCGTGACCGCGGTTCCTGTAATTGCAGTAAGCCCATCGCGATTGGCATCTTGACCAATCTTGACTTGTCACAATTACGACCCTCAAATTGTGATCACGGTAATTTAGGTTCACTTCCTGCTCCATTTTTTTTCTAGCTTTTGCATTAACACTTCCCTTTTTAATCTCTTTTTAGCTCATTTCACTTTTTTTCTTTCCATCACCTATATACCTGCAAAACATGAGAATTAGTTCTTTCAATCATAAATTCATCTCATTAACATCTTTAATCAAAGTTGTGTGCATGAATTTAGGCATTAATGAGTGAAAAATTTACCACTTATTAATTCCCAGAGTTGTATCACCCAAATTCTCCTAAGAATTTTAGTATTCCTATCAAGCGTACATTATTGCCTAGCGATGTGATGCATCACCAATATCATATTTTGCCTTCCATGCATATTATGCTGCCTAGCGAGAAGATGACAAATGTGGAAAAAACAAAGGGCAAGTTGAAATATGTGGATTTAAATAAGCCAAATAACACTGCCAATCTTGATAAAAAGAACACTTTGAATTCTATAGAGATTAAACTATTGGAATATAACAATGGGGGTGACTCAAATGACATGGACTAAAGAAGAAGTTCAAAAGATAAATATTCTAGAGGATTTATAATTATCTTTTATTGGTAAATTTTCTTACTGATGGACAGAACCAGAGGAGTTGAGGATTTAGATTCCTAAACAATGTAAAGTGAAAGATGAGTGCATAGTAGAGCTTTTGTGAAATAGGCATATTTTAATGTGATTTAATATTATGGAATTCTTTGTAAACAAGTTCATAAAAAATGTTTACTACATCACTTCGAAGAATAAAGTGGGATATTAAATGAGATCATTCATTTATGATGCCATAGTCAAACCTAATATGGAAATTATTCAGGCTATGGCATGGATTTCCTTTCAAGATCTATTGCCTACATTTTTTGTGAAAGAATTTTGTTCTCATTGGCTGCTGAAATTACAAAGCTAGTTCACTTAGACAGGGCTACTATCAGTAAAATTTATGGTTGTGGGGGAGTTAATGTTCAGGTTGATTTTGCTGCTAAGTTAGCACAGTGCATGGAGATACAGGTGGTTAACAATAAGACTAAAGAAATGAGGTTGCACTCTATAAAGTTCAATATAACATGCTACCTAAGTATTGTTGCATATGGAAGTTGCAGTGACATGAGGAGACTGAATGTAGAAGTTTACATTCAAAGTTAAGAACAAAGAAGATGGAAGACATACAAGAAGACAAGGAAACAACATTAAGCAATAAAATAATACACCTGCACAAAAGAGATACACTAATGGAAATACAGTGTTAGAAAAATGGAATCTAACAAGAGGAAGATTCAAGATGGATAAGGGAGGTTTGACTACAGCTCAAGAGCCACAATCTAACAAAAGAGTTTGCACTGCTAATCATTTTGATGTACTACAACATGAGGTGATAGAGGGTTTTGAAAAACAAGGTAATAATGGGAAGTTACTTGTAGGTCTAGTTCAACAAAAGGAAAATTATCACAAGCCACAACAAAAGGAAAATGCCATAAGGTAGATGAAATGTAAAATACATATGCTGAAAATTATGAATAGATGGCAATAAATAACTCTAGAACAAGGATCAATGATAAATATTGAGACAAATAAATATATAAATGAAAGGAGTTAAAGAAGTAACAACAGCACCAAGGGTGAAGTCATTAACAAAAATAGTAGTCACAAGGATGATATAGCAATAGATTCACCCAGTTCACATAAAATTAGCAATGTAGTTCATAATAAAGATAAAGATATGGAGCTGAGTATTACCTACAATAATGAGCAAGGTTCTGTTAGTTCATTAGCAATAAATAAGGGATCCAAAATTATAGATGAATTTAATATTGAGGAAGAATTGGCTAAAGCCCCTTACTATGATCCTGCGAGAGTAGGCACTAAAATGAAAAAAAAAGGACTCAATTGGGAAAATACCCACCTACAGATAAAGAAAAAATGTTAAACTGGCATGATCTGATGATATACATGACATTATTATTTTTCCATAATCTATCTAGGAATATAAAAAGGTCCCCTGTCAATGTACTGCATGATATTATGTCTCATAAGTGAAAAGATAAAGGATATAAAATAACAGACCAATAGTTGAGAAGGCAATATTAAAGATAAAAAGATGTATATAATTAGTAAATTTGTAAATCAATTGTGAAGAAGGCTAGTTTATCACCACAAACATAGTCACAGATGAGTAAAATAAAATCAAAATAGAAGCGTAGCAGCCCATAAGAGTTTTGCCAAAAAGAGGAGTTAAGTTATCTGATAAATGACTATGAAGGCTTTATTCTAGAACATAAGGTATGTAAGGACTAATCATGCTTTTCAAAAAGCATAAATGTTGAATAGACATACAAAATCTAGGTTCATTACTTTAATAAAACCATTTCAAGTAGTTGGACATTTGCAAAATTATAAAAGAAAGCTGGTAATAGGGTATTTTAAGTGCGAACTATAACATGAATGACAAAATATAGATATTTATGTAAGACAACATTTAAGTGATGTTATAGCAGATATAGAACAATAAATCACTGTGCAAATAAAGCTTTAAGTTACTGGTCAATCCTTAGTAACCACTGTTGTATATAAAAAATGTGATGCTACTCAGAGATTAGAGTAATGGGGAGATATATATGCTTTAAACCATAATATGAGACTGCCATGGTTAAGTAGATATTTCAATGTCA
The DNA here is from genome assembly GCF_002878395.1 of Capsicum annuum. Lineage (NCBI taxonomy): Eukaryota > Viridiplantae > Streptophyta > Magnoliopsida > Solanales > Solanaceae > Capsicum > Capsicum annuum. The sequence continues at coordinate 101,180,529 of NC_061116.1, read as the reverse complement.
TACTTGATGTAGAAAAGAAAATTTGTGGACTTCCAATTAATCCACAAGAGTATGAGGATTTTTCCTTCTATGTTAATTCTTGTGAATAATTGGATATTAATTTCAAAGGAAGTATATTCACTTGGTGGAATGAAAGGGCAGATGAAATATAGGCTTGACATACTGTTAATTAATCAAGATTTCTTTTGTATGTTTGGTAATGCTAACTTGGCGAATCTTGCAAGGACTTGTTCAGATCATACACCTCTATTGTTAGCTTATGGAGGTTAGGAGGCCTTTTAATTTCTTGAAGTTCTTTATTGATACAAGGGGTTTTAGGGAGGTTGTTGAAAATGCTAGGAATTTTGTTACTAATAAGGATGTGTTCCGTAAATTAAAACTAAAAATGAAGATTATCAAAACTGCTCTATTTGCTTGGAGCAAAGAAAACCTAGGAGATAGTTTCCATAATTGTCCATTAGGGTGTATAGTCTTAGAATAAATAAGAATTGCTTGAAGAATTCCCCACTGGTAAAACTAGGGCAGTTCTAAAGCAAGCACAAACTGAATTGATTCATTATTCGGAGATTAAAGAAGAGTACTATAGACAAAAATTTGGTATCTAATGGTTTTCTGAGGGGATAACAATATCAAGTTCTTTCATAGCTTGGTAAAAGGAGAAAAAAGAGACTAGCAATTCAAAGAATGAGGAAATACAATGGAGAGTGGGCTAAAGGGACTGAATAGGTTGCTATAGAGGCTATAGAATTTTTCAGAATTAATTTACCACCACTTGAAATGAAATAGAATGCTCATTATTGGATTATATTACCAATACCATTACTGAGGAGAAAAATAGTAGTTTGAATGCCTATTATACTGCAGAAGAGGTGAAAGGTATAGTTTTTGAAATCAATAAAAATAGTTCTTGTGAATCTAATGAATTCACTATAAGTTTCTTTCAAAGCTGTTGAGAAATTACTGGGAATGATGTTTGTGCGATGGTAAATGATTTTATTAAAGGCCAAACACTTTCTAAATCAATTAGTCACATAAATTTGGTTCTACTCCCAAGAAAGAGTTGGTGTAGTCTTTCACAAATATGAGATCTATAAGTTTTAGTAATTTCCTTAACAAAGTGATTTCAAGAATTCTATATGACAGGTTGGAGGGGCTATTACCAAGACTCATATCTCATAATAAGTTTGGATTTATTAAAAGAAGAAATATATTTGAGAATATATTATTGGATCATGAAATTATCACAGATATTAGAAAGAAGGGAAACCCAACTAATGTGGTCATCAAGCTTGATATGGATAAGGTATATGATAGGGTTAAATGGAGTTTCTTGATCAAAGTGCTGGAAAATAGATTTTGATAGAAGGGTATAAAGTGTGGAGGCTGATTGCTAATAATTGGTACTCTGAACTAATTAATTATCAAGCTCATGGCTTTTCCTATTCTAGCAAAGGTGTGAAATAGGGTGACCCTATCTCACTTTTCCTATTTATTCTTATTGCTAAGGTACTTTCTAAATACCTTAATGAATTGTTTAAAAACAAGGATTTTAAGGGATTTGATATGCCTAAGTGGAGTGAATAGATAAATCATCTGTCCTATACATATGTTACCATCATATTCACCTTTGTTGATAAAAAAAGTTTATAACTAATTATTCAAACTCTTGGAGTTGTGAAGTACAGTCAGGTCAAAAGATCAACAAGGTGAAGAGTTTCTTTTATGTGTATACCAAGATAGCTGGAGTCATTGTACAAGAGATAAAAGACATTACAAGTTTCACAAAAGGTAAATTTCCTTTTAATTATCCAGGATTCCCAATTGGTCATGCTAGAAAAAGGAAAAACCATCTTTTACAGTTGATAAAGAAGGTTCAAAATAAGTTGCAGGATTGGAAAGGAAAACTTCTATCATTTGGAGGTAAGTATGTTCTTATAAGAAGTGTGTTACAGAGCATTCCTATTTACTTACTCTTTTTTCATATGCCCTTTAAAATAGTTTTGAGTCCTGAGTCTCCACCATAATTTTGTATACATAGCCTGAGACACTTTAATTTTATTCCATGCTGACCAATGCTTACTTCTACATAATTCTTTCTTACTTCAAAAAACTTATAAAAAATTCTGTGAAGATCTTTAGTGACACAAATAAGGGGAATAATAGCTGATAATACAAAGATAGGAGTACTTTGCAATATACTAGAAATGACAACATCCTTACCACCATATGATAATATTTTACCTTCCAGGACTGTAATTTACTCTCCACCCTCTCTATTAATTTTGCATAGTGTTCTTTTATTTTCCTTGTGTGAGTTATTGGACATCCTAGATAATTCATTAGGAAAGAGCCCCTATTCATTCCTAAACATTGATCTACCATATTTAATGTGCTTCTTACCATATTTTTGTCTTTGTAGAAGCTCTTATCAGTGTTACACTTTTGCTCAGACTGCCTCTCATATTCTTTTAGAATCCATATGATCATCATCAATGAAACTTCATTAGAAGAAGATAAAATAATTGTGTCATCAATATATGTATAATGATTCAAATTAGGACTCCATTTAGGCATGCCATATCAAATAAATTAATCATCAACAAACAAAGATTCAAGGATTTAGTGAGCACTTTAACTGATAGAATAAATAAAGTAGGGGGCAAGGGTACTCCTTGATTTACACCCTAGTAGAGTAAAAGAAGCCATGAGACTATCCATTAATTAATATAGAGTAATAGTTATTGAAAATTAGCCTTTATATCATATCATATCATATCAAAAACCTTACTTGAGAATCCCATATTTCCTAGCACTTTCATTAAGAAAAAAATAAAATACCCTATCATATGTCTTTGTCATATCCGGCTTGATGACCATATTAGCTGATTTTCCTCTCTTTCCAATATCAATGACAAAATCTTGAGTAAACAAAACATTTTCTATAATACTTTTCCTTGACAAATTTGAGATGATATAACCTTTTGTAGAAAGTACTCTAATCTATCATGGATAATCCTTGAAAAGATTTTATTGATAAAATTATTCAAACTAATAGGCCTCAAATTAGAGAAAGTTTGAAGAATAGCCTTCTCTTAAATCAGGACCAGATTAGTATGGGTAATTATCTTTGAAATAAATTTCCAGCCAAAACATTCATGTGCCATTCACACTATATTTGGACTAATTATATCCCATCATGCTTGATAGAACCTTTTTTATAGACCATTAGGTATACATCAACTATCACTTTAAGACTTGTTTTTACTAAAAAATTTCTCCCAACACCTCATTCTCCTCATTACTGATCAGTTCTGGAATATGTGATAGTAAAGAAAAATTAGTGGAGTTTATTTCTTGTGTGAATAAAGTTTAATAAAAGATAATTGCTGTTTCTTCAATCCCACTTGATTTTCTATTCAGTTACCTTGAATATTTTTGATTAGGTTCACTTTCAGCCTTTTTGTTCTCCGTTTCACCACACTATGAAAATATCTTGTGTTCTTGTCTCTATTTTCAAACTAGTCATTACCTGGTTTTTGTTGCCAATAAGATTCCTACAATGCTAAATATTTATTATACTCAACCTTGGCCTTTTGCATTGACATTCTTTTTCACAGGATAGGTCTTCCTCTAATAGATTTTCCTTCATTCTTGTAATCTCTTCCCTAATAATCAGCTATTGAAATGTCTTCATAAGTTTCTCTACTAAATAAATTTGAGGCCTTTTTAACCTTTTTAAATCTTTTTCTCAAAATCTAAGAATGGATTAGAAGAACAATCAGAATCCCAATCACTTCCCAGGATACCAATTCAGTCTCATCACTTTCTTAAAAGAATCATGAAAGGTCTAGAATTTAAGGAATTTAATAGACCTACTGTAATTAGTATCATTGTAGTGACAAGATAATAAAAGGGGGACATGATCATAACTATTTCTAGGAAGATGCTCCACCTCTGTCTGAGCAAACAGTCCCTAAAATTCAGCATTAACTAACATTTTGCCAAGCCTCTCAAAAGTATGATCATTCTTAGCTTTACCATTCCACCAAGTAAAAGGGATCCCTTTAAAGGACACTTGAGAAAGATCACTTGACTCAATAGAAGTCCTAAAATCTCAATATCAACATTTGATATAGGAAGGCCTCATATATTTTCTTCCTAATTGCAAACCATATTGAAGTCTCCACCAATTATCTATGGATGAGCCATTACATTAGCTATATTGAATAATCCATCCCATAGTTTCACTCTAGGATTATCGTTACACTTAGCATACATAAAAGAATTATAGAATAGTGCCCCAAAAGTTTGATCCATAGCATTCAAAGTCAATTTATAGTCTAAGTCTTTAACTACTATTATATCATTGCCAAAATTATTAAAGAGCCAATTCTGCCCCAGTCTGTTATGATAGGCCAACTTTATGTTTAATTTATTTTTGTATCTATTGATGTTATTGACATTATAAAAAGGTTCAAGTAAAGACAAAAAGCAAACTTATGATAATTGTGTAATATTTTCACTCTTTGGAATGCTTTTTCCGACTTTATTGACCTAATATTCTAAATAAAGGGTTTAATCATTTATTGTAGGTATAGAACCCATATTCCTCTTCGGTTGCATCCTTATTGCTTGAGATGCATCTGTATTACCTTGTTTTCCCCCTTTTCTGGATGATTTAAGGGACTTGATTACTCTTGGAGAAATACCGTTTCTCTATAGATTTGTTCGTTTGCACTATGTCAAGCTGCTTTTATTCTTCTTCTTCTTACCAAGATCCTTTTATTTTATCTCCCATGTTATGAGTGAGAACATCATGTAATGCTTTATTTTCAGACTCAATAGCACCAAGTACCACAAAGATTCATCTATTTACATAATTATTAGAACCTTTACTACTACCACTGGGTTTTGAGACTTTACTACCTCATATTCATCTATATCTTGATCTACATCATCGTATATATTAGTACTCTTATTTGTATTCTTTTCTAATTCATCCACATGATCACTAATCATTATCTCACTTTGTTTTGTAGTTTCCTTATCAGTCCCTTATTCTCTAACCCTAGATACTGCTATATTTAGCTCTTTCCCTGCAGAGATTATATGGATATTTGTGTATATCACTTTTGCTCCAATTTTCTCCTGTGAAAATAATTAGTTTTTTTTACTCTTTGATGAAAATTTTTTTGTTCTCCATTCAAGCTTTCATCTATTGAGACCACATTTATCTCTTCCATATGTGTGTTTATAATTACTATGTTGATTACTTCTTTGTTCTCGTTGTCTGTATTTTTAGCTATATTAGTGGTCATATCTTCACTAATTGATGACACTTTTTCTTCTATGTTTCCTTGTATTAATGACTGATTTCCCCTAGTTTTCACTATCTTTGCACTCATATATTTGCCCTTTTTGGTGGATTGCTCTTCAGTCAACACTCTCATTACTTTGGTCATGTAAATCATTGTTACCCACCCCTTCTTTGTGTACAATAACAAATGGATTAGATTTAGCAATATCTTTAGTGGAGGTGGCTACTTCAATAGCTGAAGAACTCATCAAACCCTTGTAACTCTATCTATCCTAAATCTTCTTTGAGTAAGCTTCCATTTTAAGAATACAAATTTCCCATTTATAAATATTTTTGCACTAGTATTTCATCCTTACCCTGTATATCTTTTCATCCTTTTGTTCTTGTACTTGTCTTTTCAATTCTTGATGCAGACTCCTATATTCACTTTTATTATCTCCTTGTGGCTTGAATATGTGGCAATATTTGGGAAGCATGTCTTATCATATCCTTATTTTTTGGACCCATGTTGTATTTATCTTATTGTTTACCACTTTAGATTCACATAGTCTTGAAGATTAGTAACAAAATCAACTTTAACCTTAATCCTTCCGTATCTTTTTGATAGTAGCTAAATTCAGGTGAATAGATTTTCTCATCATGGCTGCCAAGGAAAAATTTGAGTCCTTTACCAAAAAAGTTGGCAGTAGATCTAGAAAAGATATCTAAGTCATTGCTAGAGCAGCCGCTTCAACAAGCTTAAATTTTGGATCATAACGAAGAAGTCTTATTTTATATGCCTCACCATTCTTTATCGTAATGTAGTAGACATTTTAGATATCATACTAACAAAATCCTCCATTAAATTGGCCCTCATAATATATCTCTGTTTTATCTTGCATTCATAATTAAAATTGCATCGCTTACGAATTTGGCATCTAAATCATCTAGTTCCACCAATCCATGTGAAAATTTACCAATAACAACAAATTATAGATCCTCCATTACATTTATCGTATTAATCTTCTTATTTATTCAAGTAATGCAAGGTATTCCATGATTATCAATATTGGGTTCATATGAACAGATTCCATAAGATGTTTTTATTGGGTTGCTGATTATTGTTAGGCTTAATAAAATCTAGGTACTTTAATTTATTGATGGAGTTTCTTCTTGTGACACTATTTTCCCTTTTATATTATCACCTACATTAGGAAAAATCTGTCTTGATAAGTAAACTAGGTTTTAGGGGAATTTGGGTGATATAATTTTGAAAATGCTGAGGTAGAAGTGAGAGAGAAGATTTGGCCAACCTCATCCAGCTGACTAGTGGTTAGAGTTTCCATGTCATTGGTGACAGTTTTAGAGTTTTAAGTATTAAGGGACGGTATAGAGAGTGTTCCTACTTTATAAGTTGATACCAAACATTCAGATGAATAAGAAAATACATTATATGTGATAAATGACATGCCTCAAAACCAGACCATGTCGTGTGGGCATCTCAAGCCTAACTTGGACCAAAGATCGCCTCATTAACCCAACCTAACCATCTGTTCAATTTTTTAGTGTGGGATGAACTCCGACAAAGTATCAAGTAGCAGAAAATAAAACTAATTGTCATTACTTAGACAATATCTAACATTTTATTAATGAAAACAATCTAGACAATACACCCAAGTCCATAGTCATCCACAAGGCCTCTACCAAACTGATGTCAATAATATGTTGGGACATGTCGCCAACAATAACCAAATACCAAGTCTATGACTTAAAGTAAAAGACTATGAAATGTATTCCCACCGGAGAATGGAAGCTTACCACTTCAATGTCAACGCCTGAACTGCTGGAACACCTGGTCACTGTGTAGAAGAGGAAGAAGAAGCTTTGACCTCTATGTTGCATAGGGACATAGTATCCGGAGACAGTACATAGCATCTGGAGACAGTTAGCGATTGGAGTGATAACATGTATCTCAAGGATAAGGATAAAGTAACACATTTGTTAAATCTAAGTCAAACTATCATATGCAATCACATTTACATTAGTATAGGAATATTTGAAGGTACATATACATATGTTTATACATAGAATGACAAGTCATGGAAAGATTCACAGAAATCATTTTTAAAGTATTCATTCATGACACATGGAGTGAAGAAATTTCAACCTTTTACTTACCTATTTTAGAACTTTAAAATTCACCATTACATTAGTCAAGGGGATCCGAACCTCAAACCAACTGAACTAATTCAACCAAATTAATTAGTCAAGGGACTCTAACCATAATCTATTTCATTGGGCGAGGGACTCCAACCACAAGCTATTTCATTGGGCGAAGGACTCCAACCACAAACCAATTTATGGGCGAGTGTAATACCCCATATTTCTCTAGCCTAGATTAACCCTCAGTACATGGTTTATCATAAATATAATTTGTGAAATACAGAGTAATTTTTAGATTTAAGCCTTCCATTTCATAGGAAATTCAATTATCTTTTCAGCAATATAAAATTTGCATAAATCGATAGCCGGGTAAGAAGTTATGATGATTTTAAGTTTTAGTCATTAAACATCGTTATTGAGGCTAGTAGCGCATCGTAGAGTGTGTTAAAATAGAAATTTTCATTTTCAAGTGTTGCTACACAGTATTGGCATGTCATGCCATAGACCTAATTTACAATTATCAATTTCTAGTGTACCAACCCGATTCAACCGCGTCACGGTGCACTTTCAGTTCAAAAATAAAGTGGCAACGCGATACCACCGTGTCGCGCCATCATGAAAATTATCAGTTGTTATTTTTACTGGCTTGGTACAATAGTGGTGTGTTGCACCAGGGTTCCAGATTAGGAAAATTTCATGTGAAATTAAAGTCGCACCCAGGGTTAAAACAATTTTTTCCCATGATTTTATTTTGCTCAGATGTGCGATTTAAGTCCTAAAAATGTGTAAACCCTTCATTATTCACTTTTCCCCAAAATCAAAAGTTAGTTCTCTCTCAAGAGGCAAAAACTCTAGTTCAAGAAATCAAGGCCAATCCCAAGAATCTCTCCAAGAACTCCAAGAAACTCACAAATTAAGGTATGTTAGATATTCATCCATGGATTCTTACCTTCCATAGAGCCCAAGAATCCTTTTTCAAAATACAAGATTTATGATTTCCCTGTTTGAATTAAATTGAATTCATGTTCATGGTGTTGTTTGAGTTTTAATCCATGATTTAGATTACAAGTTCTAAGAATTGATTTTAGTATGTGTTGAATTACATGATATTCATGATAAACCCTTAATTTGCAAGATTATTATTGTAGCCATGTTAAGCCTAAGTGTTTATGATTTAATGAACGAAGCATGTTTCCATGTGTTTGATAAATTGTCTATGAGAATGAAATAATGTCATTATAGCATGCTAACATGTAATCCTCATCCATATACAAGTTAATGCATCACAAGTATTTGATGAAATGTAACATCTCTATGAATGAATTATGACCAAGTGAACATTGTTATGTTATTCAAGATTATGCTTTTCTTTACTTTTCATGCTATCGAGTCCTGGGGGTATTTAATACTCGACAATTTTGCCGTTTACCTAGAGCCAGTGTTAGTTTAGAATAGTATCAGTCATATCACGTCAGTAGTACTCTCAGTCTATTATAGAACTTAGTAGAATTCAGTCAGTTATAGAACTTAGAAAAATTTAGTGATCTCAGTATCAGTCCAATTTAGTTCAGTATACTCAATTCAGTGTCTTTTAGTTGGGAGTAGGATTCAGCATCGAGTGAACCCAAGGATGGGGGCTTACCTGCCAGCAGAGGGTGTGATCCTTAGAAGCAATCTTTGCATTTAAGAACTACATAGCCAGTATAGGTTGAGACATCAAACCTGCCAGTTGAGGGTTGATGAGGTGCTCTACCTGCCAGTACAGTGTACCACCATTCTTATTTAGGGAATCTACCAATAGAGGGTTATACTTTAGGCTGTTTTTACCCATGGCATGGTACTGACAGCTTTCCAATTAGGGTTATATATTGGACCCCTATTAGTTCAGATTGGGGTATGTCGGTTAGATGATTATCTCCCACAGTTTTAGTTTCGATCTCAGTCTTCAAAATAAAACTAATTTTAGTTCTAAAAAATTAGGACTGTGAGGTACAATCACTCAGTTAACAGTAATTTAGATTATCAGTGATCCCAGATTATCAATATATTCAGTTATCAGTTATCAGATTCAGTTCCAGTATACTCAGTCATAGTATGCACAGTATGTTTAGTAGTTACAGATCCTTCATGTATGCTAATCCAGCTCTTACATATCATTGAGTTAGTTATTGTTCATGCATATAAACCCATGAATTCAGCCTTACTTTATTTAGCATACCAGTACATTCCCATGTACTGATCGCATACCCATTTCTTATGCTATGATGTTTTATATCATAGGTTCGGACGCTCAGGTTCCTGATTACACTAGCCAGATTTAGCCAACAGCAGCAGATTTAGCAGTGAGTCCTCATCTATTGCTTTTATTTTAGTACTTCATCTTAGTAGTATTTTAGTAGATAGAGTTAGTTGGGTGATTGTCCCATCAATTCCACTTTCAGACAGATTCAGATAGAGGCTTTTTAGACTAGATTCAGATGTTATTATTCATTATCAGTATTTCAGATGTTTTGAACCTTATGGCATTTCATCCTATTATTCTATAATTATTTCAGTATCATTGTTCAGTGCTCATAGTAGATATTATTCATGGGTTAGCTTATGGTCCTTTGGGGTCATAAGCACCGTGTGACGACTAGGGGGTAGTCTCTGGTCTTTACAAACTTGTCATCGGAGCCTAAGGTTCAATAGAGTCCTAGGAAGTCTGAAAGCCGCATCTAGTAGAGTCTTGTACATGGGTGTGTAGCGCGCCACACTTATGGACAAGAGGCAATGAGATGTTTTAGGAAAGTTTCCTTTCTTTCATGTCTCAGATCATGTTATAGAAAGGTCCTCTATAAATGTTATACAGATTCTCATCTAGCTTTATTCTTGCCAGCCCTGCCTTGTTTTTCAAGGTAACAAAAATAATCAAGGTAGATCAACACTTACAAATAAAGATTTCTCAGGTAGTTCCTTACAAAAATTTATGGGATTTTATGCAGACTTGAAATTATCCCATCAACGCCCTTATGAGTAAGAAAGATTTTATTCATGATTTATGAAAAATTATGCATTTAGCCAAACTCAGGTGTATTTTAGTTCCATCCTCAGAATTCTATGATATCATATGAATTAGAGTTAAAAGCAAGGACCCAAAGGTTTAGCAGCAATAAAATAGCATATAGATGCAGAGACCATAGAGTGGAAAGAGTTTGCTACTTCCTTCCTAGACAGATTCTTTCCCTTAGAGCTGAGAGAAGCCAAAGTGTTAGAGTTCATTAATATCAGACAAGGTAGCATGAGCATAAAAGATTATTCCCTCAAGTTTACTCAGTTAACCAGGTATGCTCCCCATGTAGTAGCAGATAATAGGTCTAGAATGAGCAAGTTTATATTTGGGGTGTTAGATATTATGGTTAAGGAGTGAAGAACAGTGATGTTGATTATGGAGATGGACATATCTAGGCTTATGGTCCATGCTCAATAGATTGAGAAGAAGAAACTTAAGAAGAGGGAAAGAGAGAATACGAGGGATAAAATAGGTAACTTTAATTTTAGTCAGCCTAAGTTAGAAGTCGGAAACCGTTCCTAGTTTTGTCCAAGGTTCTCAGTCCTAGCTCCATCCTCAGCTAGTGTACCGATGACCCAGGATAGCGTAAGTAATGGTCGTACTAATCTATTTTGCAAAGTGTGTGGTAAGAATCATAAGGGTGTGTGTAGAGCTGGCAGTGATATTTGTTTCGGGTGTGGCAAACCAGGCCATAGAGTCAGAGATTGTCCTCAGTCAGGTACTCAGGGTTAGTATAGTCGTCCCTTAGCTCAGCCAGGTCGCCCGAATCAACAAGGTGCCACTTCCAGTGCCACCAGTAGGCAATGCCTAAATAGATTTTACTTACTTCAGTCTAGACAAGATCAGTAAAGTTCTCCTGATATGGTCACTGTTATATTACAAATCTCCCATTTACATATTTATGCCTCAGTTTCAGATCCCAGATATTCAGTCACGATTCACTTCATGGGTGCCCTATTTATCGTCTTATACTTTTCCTTAGTATCTCAGCCAAGTCAGTATTCTCGAGGGACATAGTGTCCCAAGGGGGAGATGTACTATTATCCTCGAGCTATCACTATCTAAAACTTCCATTTCTTTTCACGTAGTGAATCTAGTTTAGGTAATGGGTCTTCATAGTTGACCCTCAAGTCCCAATCTCAGCCATATGACCATCCCCCTGTAATGATACGTATCTAAGAAATTAGTTTAGTTCATGTATCATGATTCAGACTTAGTCATGTCCTCATGTTCCCGTTCATGCATATTTAGTCACATATTCATTAATCTATTAGACATGTACTCATGCATCAGATATGCATGTTCAATATGTAAACTCAGCTTATCAGTATCTTCAGTCATGTATCCCATGCATCAGATATGCATGTTCAGAATGTAAGTTTAGTCTATCAGACCAGTCACGTAATCATGCTTCAATTGTGGATGTCAAGTTTAGTACATAAAATTCAGTCTGCCAGTATTATCTTAGCTTAACTAGCCACATTCGAGGATGAATGTTCCCAAGGGGGAGATATAGTAATACTCCATATTTCCATAGCCCAGATTAATACTCAGTACATGGGTTATCCTAAATAAATTTTTTGAAATACTCAGTAATTTTTAGATTTGAGCCTGCCATTGTGTAGAAAATTCAATTAGCTTTCCAATAATATAAAATTTACCTAAATCCGACAACCGGGTAAGAAGTTATGGCGATATTAAGTTTCAGTAGTTAAACATTATCATTCAGGCCAGTAGCGCATCGCGGAGTGTGTTAAAATAGCAACTGTCAATTTTCAGTGTTGCTCTATGACATTGACATATCGCACCTTAGACCCATTTCATAATTGTCAATTTCTAGTGTACCAACATGATTCCACCGTGTTGCATCACTTTCGGTTCTTAAATAAAGTGGCAACGTGATACCACCGCATCGCACCACCACGTAATTTCCCAATCATCATTTTCCAGTGGCTTGGCACGATAGTGGTGCATCACACTAGGTATCCAGATCGAGAAAGTTTCTTTAAAAATTCAAGTCGAGCCTAGGGTTAAAACAGTTTTTTTCCATAATTTAATTCCACTCAAATGTGAGATGTAAGCCCTAAAAATATGTAAAACACTTCATTATTCACTTTTCCCCAAAATCAAAAGGTAGTTCTCTCTCAAGAGGCAAAAATCCTAGTTCAAGAAATCAAGATCAATCCTAAGAATCTCTCCAAGAACTCCAAGAAACTCACAAATTAAGGTATGTTAGATGTTCATCCATGGATCCTTACTTTCCATGGAGCCCAAGAATCCTTTTTTCAAAATACAAGATTTATGATTTAAGATCAATTAGATTGAATTCATGTTCATGGTGCTATTTGAGTTTTAATCTATGATTAAAATTACAAGTTCCAAGAATTGATTCTAGTATGTGTTGAATTACATGATATTTATGATAAACCCTTCAATTTGCAAGATGATTGTTGTAGCCATGTTAACCCTAAGTGTTTATGATTTAATGAACCAAGCATGTTTCTATGTGTTTGATAAATTATCTATAAGAATGAAATAATGCCATTATAGCATGCTAACATGTAATCCTCATTCATGTACAAGTTAATGCATCACAAGTGTTTGATGAAATGTCTCTATGAATGAATTATGATAAAGTGAGAATTATTATGTTATTCAAGATTATGCTTTTCTTTATTTTCATGCTATTGAGTCCTGGGGTATTTAATACCCAAAAATTTAGCTATTTACCTAGAGCCAGTGTCAGTTACAAAATAGTATTAGTCATGTCACGTCAGTAGTACTCTCAGTCTGTTATAGAACTTAGTAGAATTTAGTCAGTTATAGAACTTAGAAAAATTTAGTGATCTCAGTATCAGTCCAGTCTAGTTCAGTATACTCAATTCAGTGTCTTTTAGTTGGGAGTAGGATTCAGCATCGAGTGAACCCACGGATGGAGGATCACCAACCATCAGAGGGTGTGATCCTTAGAAGCAATCCTTGCATTCAAAAACTACGTAGCCAGCATAGGTTAAGACATCAAACCTACCAGTTGAGGGTTGATGAGGTGATTTACCTACCAGTAGAGGGTACCATCATTCTCATTTAGGGAACCTGCTATTCGAGGGTTACTCTTCAGCTTGATTTACCCATGGCACGGTACTGACACCCTTCTAAATGGGGTTATAGATTGGACCCCTATTATTTTTGATTAGGGCATGTCGATTAGATGATTACTTCCCACAATTTCAGTTTTGGTCTCAGTCTTTAGAATGGAACTCAGTTCAGTTCTATAAAATCAAGACTGTCAAATACAGTCACTTTGTTAATAGTAATTCAGATTATCAGTGATGCTAGATTATCAGTATATTCAGTTATTATTTATCAGATTCAGTTCCAGTATACTCAGTCATAGTATGCATAGTATGTTCAGTAGTTATAGATCCTCAATGCATGCTAATCCAGCTCTTGCATATCATTCAGTTAGTTATTGTTCATGCATATGAACCCATGCATTCAGCCTTACCTCATTTAGTATACCAGTACATTCCTATATACTAATCGCATACCCGTTTCTTATGCTATGATGTTTTATATCATAGGTCCAGATGCTCAGGTTCCTGACCGTGGTTAGCTAGATTCATCCAACTATAGCAGATTTAGCAGTAAGTCCTCATCTATCAAGGATATACTTTCATTTAAGTACTTCAGCTTAGCAGTATTTTAGTAGATGGAGTTAGTTGGGGGATTGTCCTATCAACTCCACTTTCAGACAGATTTAGTTAGAGGCTTTTCAGATTAGATTCAAAGAGTATTTTAGATTTAAATGTTATTATTCATTATTAGTGTTTTAGATATTTTGAACCTTATGGCATTTTAGCCTATTATTCTATAATTATTTCAGTATTATTGTTTAATTCCACAATAGATATCATTCATGGGTTAGCTTGTGGTTATTTAGGGTTACAAGCACCATGTGAGGACTAGGGGGTAGTCCCAGGTCATTACAACAAGGGACTCCAACCACAAGCTAGTTCATTAGGTAAGGGACTCTAACCACAAGTCATTTCATTGGGAGAGGGACTCCAACCACAAGCCATTTCATTGGGCGAGGGACTTTAACCACAAGCAATTTCATTGGGTGAGGGACTCCAACCACAAGCCATTTTATTGGGCGAGGGACTCCAGCCATAATCCATTTCATTGCCATTGCTAGTCAACATTTGAGATCTTAACCCTTTTAGTTCATGCCTTAACATCCATAAAATTTATTTTAAAACTTAAGGGCTTGAACCATTTATCCAAAACACAACCACATGAGACCATAAGGTCTTCATGGGAACATTTATCGATTTAACACTTTATTAGGCCAATGCCTTAACTCAAATCATCGTTCAATTCATTTGGTTGTAATCAAGTCCCTTACCAAACCAATCATTCTTCATTAGTATTTCTATACCACACTTTAGTTCTACACATAATTCAAGTTCATGTTTAGGGGATTGAACCCCTTTCTTAGTCATCAAACCAACATGGTCATAATTTAACTTATTACATGGCTAAACACATCATCACAATACCATTTATCACTCATTCATACTTATTGGGCCATCACACCATCTAAATTGATAAATTAATCCATTACATGATTAATAAGATTCTTGCCAACTATTTTCCAAGTATTCACATTCATAATAACTTAATACATGGTTAGCAAGGCCTTTACTAAGAAATCACATGTATTACAACAATATATTATCCCTTTTAGATTCACTAGACCAATACCTTAGTTTAACACACCATTAACATATGACTAGATAATTCATTCAGAGATTTTCAGAAATACCTTATGTGCATACCTTTATCAAGACCAAATTCATGGCAGAATTCATCATTATGAGGGTTATTCAGGACCCATATGTTAGATCACATACTACAAGTACCCACACATGCATTCCATTACTAATAACATGTAAAATCACAAGATCAAGCAAGAACTAACATTATTCATCATTGACAAAAAAACCCTTTTCATTTGATTTCAAAACCACCATGTATAATTACTAATTCAAGTGTAAAATATATTTGTTTTGAGTTATTTATCAAGGGATAGAGTTACATTCCTTAAACAAGATGATTCACCAAGGAAGACTTGACTCTTCTTGCCCCAAGATGAACACCCTGAGACCCTAGCCTCCAATTCTCCAAAATGTGCTTGAGAGAGTGTTTAGGATGTTTAATCCACTAAATAATGTGTCTTAGGAGGCCACACACACTTTTATAGTGAGGATACTTAGGGTTTTGGGTGTGGGAAATGACCATAAGGACCTTAACTAAAAGCTAGAAAATAAGCCCATCCTTAGGTACGACTCACTTAAGGGAACCGTAGCCTAGGGTACAAGTGGTACCCTAACTCATACCCTAGCATTATACTAGATTATCCATGCTGGTTAGGGTATAAATACCCACCATTGAGTCATATCCAAAGGGTACGACTCGTGCCCTAACTCATATATTTCACTCGTACCCCAAACAATCCACTTTTTAATCAAGACATACTCTATACGATTGGGTTGTGTATGAATCGTATACTAAGTTATGATTGGAGGGTGGATCACTCATACCTAAGACAGTGAGTAACCCTCACCATACTACCTAGGGTATGAGAGAGTTGGGGAAAGAGGATATGACTTATATCCAAGGAGTATGACTCATGCCACTTGTCGTACCTAGCCCAGTGACATCAAATGAAGAAATTTTTATCATGGTTCCAAGCCTAGGTGTTTAAATTAACATATTTTTGTGTAATAAACTTTAAAGTTAGATAACTTTTATGTAATAAGAAAATATCCTATATTAGCCAGATGGGTAAATGGAAGAAGGTGGGGATGAAAAGGTGAGAAAAAAATCGAAGTTATAATGGAATATGATCTATAGTATGTCTTTTAATTATTAAAAAATGCCCACACACGACTATAATATGGTATGCCTCTCCCACCATAAAAATTTTTGAGACCAAGTGGTGCTCCATTATTTTTTTCAATCATTTTCCCATATGCTGGGCAACTCCTTGTAAAATATTTAAATCTCTTTGGAGAATTTCTTAAAATAAATTTTCCATGGCCCTAAAAGGTAGGCCCGAATATCATTAATAAGATACATAGTGCACCTCTTAACTCTTTGTAAAATTTGAGTTATACTTGCTTAAAGTATAAACTTAATTCAAAATTTTTACAGATGCTACACTTGATACTCGAGGTGTAGATAGGATCAATATCAAAAAATAAATTGTATTCCAAACTTCCCCTAATGTCATTCCCAAGCTCTTCGGTCTCTCTATAATTTGACATGAAATATGTAACACCCAACATTTTTTAGCTAGAATTTGAACCCTTATTCCTAAGTGTATAAACTCAAAAATAATGATTCCTAAGTAAATATAAGTGTTATAATCATTTGAATAGTTTGAAAGGTGCTCTTGAGGTGAAAAATGTTCATAGGAAACACTTCGAGCAAAGTGAGTTAAGAACTTTCGTTATCGACCAAATTTTGGTATTCAATCCTACAATGGTCAAATTTGAACATGAATAACTTCTAAAATAAATGAAATTTTGGATATCAAGACCCACCAAATTAAATATAATTTAGTCCTCTTTCCAACGCCACTAATTTTGCCTTAATTCGATACTCGAGTGAAAAGTTATGAGGATTTTTGTGAGGATCCAGTGAGGGTGCACGATAACATCGTGGCACACTCTTTGTGTTTTGTGATTTTGGTGTGGCACACCCCTATTTCAAGATTCTCAATACCTCTCCTCCCATATTCTCAAGAATACCAAATAAGGGTTATTCTCCAAAAATTCAACTTCCAAGTCTTCAAATTCAAGTTTCTTCACATTGTTTTCTCCCTAATTTTGTTATCAAGGGTATGCGAAATGGATTAAAGTGTTCATATCAATTCCAATCTAGGGTTCAAGCTTCAAATTTAAGGATTCAAGATTTTAACTGAATGTCTTTCATAAAAAAGGTATGTATCTCTTCCTTAAATTGATTTTATGTAAAAATATGTATTCAAATTATTATCCATATGGTTTTATTGTGGGATTTTGAATGTGTATTAAGGCATTTTGAATGGTTAGTGCATGAATTGAATTCCCATGGTTTTGAATTGATTATTTATGCAATATTTTTTAAGAATTTGAACTATTTAAATGCATGGGTGTGGGAATGTGAATCAGGGACATGGATTTCCCCAAACTTTATGGTTTAATGATTTGGTGCTGGTTTTAACCTCAACTCAATTTGTGAAATTTGATTTGAGACATGGATATATGCATAAATTTGCATTGCATGAAAGATTAATGGAACATAAATTAGCTTTTGAAAGGTCTTGGTGTCCATGGATTTATTTT
This sequence comes from Capsicum annuum, assembly GCF_002878395.1. NCBI lineage: Eukaryota > Viridiplantae > Streptophyta > Magnoliopsida > Solanales > Solanaceae > Capsicum > Capsicum annuum. The sequence goes on along the minus strand of NC_061116.1, from coordinate 101,162,627 downwards.
GAATTGGAACTTTAGAGTCCTATTGGCTAATGAATTAGAGTCCCAGTTGGCTAAATGGGTTGGAGTCCAATTGGCTGATGGGTTAGAGTTTGAGTTGGTTAAATGGGTTGGAGTTCTATTGGCTGATAGGTTTGAGCCCCCGTTGGCCAAATAGATTGGAGTTCTATTGATTGATGGGTTAGAGTCACAATTGGCTAAATATTTTTTTTGGTATAATGACATTGGCTTACAAGCTTGATTTATTGGTATGACAATACCATTCAGTAAATGCCTTAATGAATGAATCCTTTCTTAATAATTGTGAATGTGTGTAAATATTATAATTGGGCTTAAAGAGGGTTGCGTAGCTCCATGAAAGGTGGAGGTCCCAAAAGGATCCATACTGGAAATCAAATTTTCTGATGTGGGTGTTTATATGACTGTGTGTTGGAATCACACTTGATTATATATTTTAGGAGATGACTAGTTGCCCTGATGACTTTAGCTTTCCCTCATTTTTCTATGGTTCATACAACTAACACGCACTGGGGCCTTTCTAGGGTGGGAGTCAGAGCCATATAGCCCGTGGGTGACTTTATGACAGTTGAAGCTACACAGTCTAGGTTAATGTTTTTACTCTCATGCTAAATGATGTTCCTTATCCTAAAATCTTATCTATCTATCTATCTATCTATCTATATATATATATATATGAATGAGCGCTTATGGTTTTGAATGATTTTGTAATGATTTGATCATGGCATTATTTTACCCCTTATCCTGAGTTACATGCTAGAGCTCACCTTACATACCATCCTAGGATGCTACATTATTTCATAATGTAGGGTCTGAAGACACTTTTTTACCCTTGTGTATCATGAAGTGGATTAGCATATCTATCGAGTAACTTAAAGTAGTGAGCTTTCATTCTCCGAAAGGCCCATTATTTAATAGTTTGTTTTTTTTGCTTTAGACTATTTTTCTGGGTTTCTTTTTGACTACATTCAAGGACATGTCCTGACTTAGATTGATATTCAGTTGTTAAAGGCTTTGTGGACAACTTTGGATTGGGTATCGTTGAACTCTTAGAACCCTTATCTTGGTTCATTTATGTATCATTTATTTCTATCTAATTGGCTTTCACATTGTTATTATCATTATTTTATGATTATAAGGTTAGGCAATGGGAGTGGTCTTCGCTCTACGGTGGACTTAAGATACCTTTCACGGCGAGGCCTTGGTACGGGTCATGACAAGATTGGTATCATAGCATGGTTCAGGGTCGTTAGGTGTCTATAAAGCCGTGTCTAGTAGATTCTTGCTTATGGGTGTGTTGTGCACAACACTTATAATCAATAGGCTTGGTGAAGTTCAAGCTATACCTCCTCTCAGAAGATGATATCATCGCTTCCAAATATAGTAACCCAATAAAGGTTGGGGTCGACTTCTAGGGGAATATGTGGATTCATGGCTCTCAGTTGTGGTAAACAATGGGCGGAACTGAAAAAGTAAATAAGGGGTTTTGAATTATCAAACAAGTGGCGAATATCAACTTCGATTGTAATCAGTTGTAAGAGAACTCTAGGATTGTGTTTCCCTGGCTTCTCAACTCTGTAGGCTTATCGTGCTATGTTGAACCAACCCGATACCTTACATGTAGAATCAATAAGTTATGTACCTTCTACAGTCTTTTGGATGAGGAGAAGGATTTCACTCTTTACCTTTTAAGTCTCAGGATGTTGATTTACTAACCCTTATCTTGATCCTAGTTAACTATTACCTTTTGAGTCTCTAATTATTAGATAAAATCTAACCATCTTACATAGATAAACCCTAGAAGCGTGGATTGATAGTTAAACTCCAAATTATTGTTGTCTTTACTTTTCCTAGTCACTACTCCTCTTTTGGAGTAAGTAGCAATAATCTAGGCGGGATCCTAACGTGTACACCTATTAAGAAAGCTATTATGTTGAATATAAAGCAATGAATGCATGGGTATCGATTCAGAATAATAATAGCTCTTCCCCTACTTCATCAATTTGCCAGGGTTTCCACAACCCTAGCTATGGGATTTTAGCCTCTCATGCTTGTGAAATAATCAACAAAATTCATAATCGAAAGCATAGATGAAATCACAATAATAAGAAGTAGAAAATCCAAAACCATAACTGAATTAATCAACTGAAGTAAATACAAGAGAGTTCCAAGATAGAAATCAATTCTTGGAATCAAAATATGTTTGTGAATATCAAGAGTGTGTAACTTCTCCTAAAAAACACATAAAGGGTATTTATAGTACATTAGGAAACCCTAAAACCAAAACACAAATGAAATAGGAGAAAAAAGAGTGAGTGACCACTTATGGTCTCTACTTGCGCCCTATACTTGGGCTTTGGAAGTACTTGCGGCTAGTAGGGATGGTGCAAGTAGTGACCGCAAGTTCCATAACAAAATTTTCTACAAGTTAGCTCTTGGGATTTTGGGTTTCTGGCATTTGCTTTGCCCACATGCGGTTCATAAGTACTACTCATGGTCCACATGTTGACTTAGCAAGTGTCGAGAGTTATCTTTTCAGTTCTTCTTCAATTCCCGTATATGGTTTGATCACAAACAAGACAAAAAGTGTCCCTATCATCCATAGTTGCTCTAATAAGTAGCCAAAAACACCTTTAATTCATCTTTTTCATGAACTTATCATACAATCAAGACATGATTTCCCTCAAAACATACCCAAAACGCATCATATCTAACAAAACAACCTTAGAAACTTACATATCTTTTTTCTTGTAAGCATCAAAAGTGCTATATTTCTATAACACATCAACACGCTCAACTTAGAAAATTTGTATGTCCCCAGGAAACAAAACTCAACAAAATAAAAATGACGCTTAACTAGGAAAATTTATGCTATTCAAGGTAGTCAATCAACACTTTAAGCTCAAATAACAACACCCTTTCCTATTTGACATTTCAAAACTAACTGAGTATAAACATGAAGCACAAAAATGTCATATAATGGGATCAGAGTATTGCATTACTTTAGAAGCATACAACCATGCATATGTACAAGAAAGATGCATGAAATAAGGCATGTCAATGCAGAGATAGTCAAGAGACACTCACACTCAGAAGAGAAGTTCCAAGAAATATGCATCAAATACCATAGGAATGCCCTTATTTTCTTTACCTTAGCATTCAGATAGTCAAGTTAGGATCACTATAGGATTTTTCTCGGCTTGTAATGTAGGTTTGGGGGATGGTATGGTACAAATGGACTTACCAAGTGATTAAGCCTCCTTGGCACTACACTAAACTCGGGGTATCACTTACTAGACTATTTTTCATTTTGTTTCCACCCTTATTTCTCCCTTTTTAATTTAATGCACATTCAGGTTGGGTGTGGTTTTTTATTATTTCTTTTTTCACTTTTGCATAATTTTTTTCTTTCCATTTTCTTTTGCTACCACACCCAACCCTACTATTATCTTATTTTACCCTTCTATATACCTATTTTACACTATATACCTATTTTATACTATGCACCCCTATGATAGCCACCCTCAACTAAGGCATATTGCTTGAGTTGATGTGCATACTGTCCAAGGAGGACCAGGGCCAAAACAAGTTTATTTTAATACAAATAGGAAGGTGAATAGTAAAATAAGAAAAACAGGCTATAAGGCTCAAAACAGGGATCAAGGAAGGTTATTTCACATAAGGAAGGTAATTTAGGCTAAAAGTGGACTAAAATAAAAAATGGCCTATGATCCTTTCCTAACTTCCTATCCTTCAACCTAGGCAAGATTAACAATGCAAGTTCTGAATTCAACACACAAAGGGAACTAAGTAGTATCTCACACACAGGTAGCACAGAGTTAGTATTACAATCTACTACTTATATGGTTCATGCAATTGTTAGCAAGCAATTATCATGACCCTAATCCTAATGCCATAATAAGATCCACAATATTCACACATATATACATTCACAAGTTCTAAAACACAATTTTGAAGGGGTATCATTTTTCTCAAAAATCCATAAGAATATGATAACTTTCCTAAATACTTAAAATCTCCTAATCACACACAAAAAAATACAATACAAAACAAAATATAATACGACATAAATTATCCTAGACATATCGGTTCTACAACCACACCACAACCGATAGAAAAAGAAACATGACAATAAAGACCCACAATGGCTATGGTACATATCATCCCCAACTAAAAAACTATGTAATGTCCTCAATGCACTAAGATAATACAAAACAAATGGAATTAAGAATATACCTAGGACGTGTTAAGAATCCATGTCATTAGCATCCTTAGATGAGGGCATATCAACTGGTAGAGGCGGTGGTGGTGGCTATTCTCTACTAAAGAATGCACTTGTTGCTAGCTCTATACGCCTCTGCCTATCAATGAATGCAGTCTCCATTAAATCATATCTGTCCTTTTTAATGGCCTATTCATATGGCATATTAGTATCCCACAAGTCTCCAATAAGAACTCTCTTGGCCCCAACTATTGGGACCATCTTATTATTCTCCACAAGAAATCAAACTATTTTGGTTCACATAGATGTGAAATCTGGATAAATGAGGGTATAACTAAAGGAGTGGATTCTATACGACTCTTTGTAAGAGAGAGTACGTCTGCTCATAATATATCAAAATCCTCCTTCATCAGGGATAGATCTGGCGCATATCTCTGTGAATTGGGCTATAACCCATCACTCAAACTTAGCAAGTTATGTCTAGAAGTCATCACATATCTCAGACAGTACAACTCTCTATGCAGCCTCTCATATGGCATTTGCTTGCTCGAATTTGGTCCAAAACCCTGATCTCATCTGCTCATAGAAGGTAGTTATCTTGGTCTTAACAACCCTTAACTGAGCATAAATTGCCCTCTGACTGTCTATTAAGCTCTAAAAAAATACTCTATATAGTAATCAAACCTATAATAAGAGCTAAATTGGATGGGAGAGTAGTCTCTAAAGATACGCCCACCAGCTCTAAGGTCAAAGCCGAGGTTGATAAAGAAGTGGTTAGTATCCCCTCACCATGCGTACTCGAATTTGGAACCTCTCTATGCTCCCTTATTTCTATGTCTACACCAATACCTATATCACTTTCATGTGTATCATTTCTATGGAAATTGCTCGGCCCTTATTATGGGTACTAGGTATTACGACTAGCTCTATAGAGCTCTTGGGAAGGCCTGTGCATGCCAGATCCTTCATACTATTTATCTGTGCCATATCTATTGCATGTATCCTCTCATCTACTCTGGTATCTTAGGTACACTAGCCTCACCACATAGTCTCTAAATCATACAAGGGAATGGAAGATTAGTCATCTCCCAAATGATCTATCATTGATCTCATGTCGAAGAATTGCAGCGAAATTAATAAAATATTCAGCCATCATACTAGTTACCAGGGCTTCTCCCTCCTAAGTCAATAAATCATTTGAGGATATAAGGAATAGTCAGTATTGGATGAGCAACCATAAAAAATAGACCTCAAAGGTCAATGTACCTTTATTGATCACACTATGTAGCATCACCCAAAGGTGAAATATAGCTAGCTATCCACCTAGACATCTCAACCCTCTCTCATATTTTCTTAGCCTCCCACATAATATGTCAATCATATGTGACTCTTAGTCTATAGTCTCACTCAGCTTTAGATGCAGGAGGATATAATTAGGACCAAAAATGACCCAACAGATAGTCTCTACTGATAGATCAACTCTGACCCTCTCGTAAGTGTATGATCAAGTTGTGGTTGTTCTATGTTCCTCAATAGTATTGTAGCTTTACCCATAGGAAGAACTACTATAGATTGATAAGATTCATAAAACTCACGTACCATGGTCATGCTATAAGATTGAGTGGTCTGGTCATCCACTCTAACTGATATCGATCGAATGCAGCCCTTAACTATGGTTCTAGACTCAGCCAGATAGATCAATTAGACACTCCTTTTAAATAATCCTCTTAGGATTGCTTGCCTCTAAAATATGATTGTCTATATCAAATATGTCCTACATATCCTCAACATACCACCTCAGAGGTACCTTCATGGAAAGTGTGGGTGCAAGACTCTGCCCCTACTGTACTAGTGCATCGTGGGAAGCCTGGTTTTACCCTCCTAAGATTGGGTATATATGACTGCTGTACATGTATGGTGGTACCCTCCTTAGACTGGTGTACCATTGATAACTTTTTCTGCTCAGTATCCATCCTAGGACCCCTCCTTAAACTGGGGGTCCTGAGTTGTAACCTGTGGAGTCAACTTAGAATCTATCTCCTCCTCTTTATTTAGTAGAGGAGTATGTGTGTGTGGAGGGGGGGGGGGGGGGGATTTCCATGCTGACTCTATCCATAGATGATTTGTAACTACTTGAGTATCTGGGCGCATCTGCTCTCTAGTAATTCTATTTATCACCCCTACTATAGTGTCTCTACATCACTACATCGGGTACTCTTCGACTGAACCATTAGGATTAGGAGACTCTTCCCGTCTCCTTGAGGTATCGAACTTCTTCTTCTTAGTAGCTTTAGGTGACATATGTACCTATCCCATGTGAGACTTGTGATAATGATAGGTTAGTCACATAGTCCTTTTACCTAAAAATTGATGAATATAGCAATTTTACCATATTTTAGATAAGTCTAAGAGCTAAAAACCTGCACAAAGAAAAACAACAAAAGGTGAACACTAAAAATAGTGGGTTGCCTCCTACTTAGCATTACAACACAACACTACTGAGTTGGTTACTCAGACTTCACTACAAGCCCATGGGTTTCCTCCCATGCGACAATTGATTAACATTGCAACACAACGTGGGAATTTTGATTACTCAGAATTCATCAAGATACCCATAGGAGTGTCCTCCAGGGTCATCAATACAATTAATCATTGACACCACCCTCATGTTAGTAGGCTACTTAATTGATTTTTGGATGTTGAAGGTGGCTTCCTCATCGTTGCCTCTGAATTTCAGCTCTCTTTTATCCATGTGAACAGTCGCTCTACCTGTGGCAATAAACGATCTCCCCAATATTTTGGGCATTTTGATGTCAACCTTACAGTCTAAAATACAAAGTCAGCCAGAAATATAAAATTGTCCACTCTCAGAGTCGCATCAAAATATATTCCCATAGGTTTCTTTACCAAGCGATCAACCATCAATAGCCGCATTAGAGTCCATTTTGGAGGGTTCAAACCCAATTATTTGAATACGGCCAGTGGCATCAGATTTATGCTGGCTCCTAAGTCACATAAGGCTCTGGTGAATTGGGATGACCCAATAGTTATGGTATAGTGAGTGCTTCAGTATCACTCTTTTTTTGAGCCAAAGACCTTGTAATGACTGCACTACAATTGTGCAAGCCATCAAAATCCTTAATAGATACTCCTTTTTTCTTTATGACCAACTATTTCATAAATTTGGCATATCCAGGCATCTACTATAGCATCTCAAGAAGAGAAATACTCAAGCTCAATTCCTTTAGCATCTCAATAAATCACTTGAATTTTTCTTCCTCTCTTTCTGCTTCATTCATATAGGAAAAGGTAGGGAGGTCTCAAAATTTGTCTTATTTCCTACTCAACAACTAGGCCCTTATCTTTTTCCTTAGTAACTAGTCGTCAGCACTTGTTTCTTTTTATAGCTCCACAACAGGTGTCTCATCTTCATCAACTTCTGTAGCAGGAAATGGTAGATCCACAATATTAATACCAATCCTCGTGTTAATGGTAAAAACATGATTATCATTCTTTAGATTCTACATAGTGTTGCTCGGAAGGGTCCCCAGATGCCTTTGGTTTAGAGTTGCTAGCATCTGTCCAAACTGGTGCTCCAACTTCTAGATAGCAGTGGCATGAGATTTAACCTTTTAGGCCATACCTAAAATATCGGCCTTAATCTCCTTAAGGTTGATCTCCTAATTATTTTGACTATTCACTAGCTTAGTCAACATCTATTCTATTCTTGATTCTACATCTCATCTGCCTAGTAGAATGCACCTATCTCCCTTCTCTTTGTAGTTATCCTTTTTTCTCCTATCACTATCTCACTCTTTACTATGGTCTCTATATCTATGATAGTTGTTTCAACCTTGGTTCCCTTTCCCTTGGGCTTAGAAACCTGCTAACTAATGATCTAGATAATTTACTTCCTCCTTCAATTCTAACTCATAAGCTTTGGAAGCTAACCCATGTGCTGCTAATGCGTTTACTTTCTTTGAAGTTGCTATTGTAATCTTCTTTGCTAGCACCTATAGATCATCTCTTAGCAATCTAATTTCTTATGCTAATGAATCATCGACTACTTTTTGGTCATAGAAAGCACCAATAGCATAAATGCTAGATGCCATCTCAGTCTCCCGAGTTTGCCACTCTTGATTAGTGAGTGAGATCTAATCTAGCATCTATGAAGCATTCTCCCAGTGTAGTCTCATAAAATATCCTCTAGATATTGTGTCTTCCATGGGTTTGGAGCAGATGGTCAAGGCTCGATAAAAATCTCTAACAAGATCATTCCTGTTGGGTGTATTTATGCACTTTATTGTTGCTTTCCTAGCTTATTTAGCCTTTCTTTAAGGATAATTCGTGTTCTTTATGTGTTTAATTTGATATAAATAAGCATATAAGTGTCCAAGTATGCGATTACAATGTTTAAAGGTGTTTTTAAGCAAGTTTGTACATAATTGGATCACTTAGAGTTCAATCGAGAAAACTAGTTTTACTATCTTGAGCTAGGTATTGTTTTAGTCTATCGTGATGGATTATAATGTGTTGAATGAGTTCCTAATGGTTTGAATGTGTAATTATATGTTTAACAACTTTCTTACAATGTGAAACGTTCAATTTAAATAAGCCAAGAGTCAAACCATAAGTTATAGATCAATATGGACAAGCCTAGTCTTAGCTCGTGTTTTAGCTAATCGTTTGAATGTTGTGTTGTTTTGATCTCTAATATTTAGTGTTTGATTATGTATGATTATTGGTGAGTTTATTACAGTGATATATTGATGCTATACAAGCTGGAAATTAAGTGGAAACAACACCACAAGGCAAGGGATGGAAGGAGAAACACTTAGACGAAATTAGGCATCAAGAGGCACATTCCAGTGAGCCTATGTGAATCATCTGTGTCGCATAGATTTTCCCACAAGATAAAAAATACCCCATGGAGATCTCCCCACATGAAAACTAGCACGCCATGGAGCTCTTCCTACACACAGCTTAAGTCCTCAACTATAAATAGAACACTTTGTAACATATTATTGGCACTTTTGGACGTCTTTTGGAGCTTGAGGAGACTGCTACACATGTTTTTTAGGTTTTTTATTATTTAAATTTATTTTTTTAATAGATTTAATCATGTATTCAAGTATTTGTATAATGATTATGTCTATTAGTGGCTAAACGCCCTCTTTCTGAGGTTAAGGCAAGAACATGTTTACTTTCATTATGGATTGAATTTGTTTGGATTGATTATCATATTTGGTTATTTATTTATCCTTTGTTTAAATATTTTAAGGATTTTTAACCCTTGGAATATGTATATATATATATATATATATATATATTATCGACCTTGTGATTTTGGGAGGGGGAATAGGAAGATAGAATGTGGGGATTTATATCATGCTTGGGAGTGCTTCAAGGCTCTTTTTAGGACTGTCCACACCATTAATTGTCCAATGAGGTATTAGCTCATACTTTTGTTGAGGTACTTGACCATAACACAAAAATTTTTCTTGATTCAGCTGCAAGTGGTCAAGCTCTGGAGATGACGTATGATGAACTGTATACCTTGTTGAACCAAATTGCAAAAGGTAATATTAAGTGGCATTCAAACTTAAGGAATGCTATAAAGAAGGTTGTTGGTGTGTTGAAGGTGGACCATTTTACTGCCTTAACCGCTTATCTTGCTGCTCTATAGAATAAAATAAGCAATATTAAGTTGGGGCTTGTACAACCTACAACCACAGTTAATGCAATCCAATAGACTATAAGTTGGTGTGAGGTTTGTGGTAATAGTGGGCATTCAATGATGATGTGTGATGCAAATCCTGATTCTATAATATTTGTAGGTAATTCTTATGGGCCAAACTATAGAAACGCCTACAGTCAAAAGTGGCAGACTCATCCACTAAATACCTTATGGAATGACCAACAACAGCAATTTCAATAGCAGCAAGTTCAAAATAATCAGGCTACAACCCATAATAGCAACACGGAAGATATGCTGAAGCAAATTATGGCTACTCAAGCACAATTGGCAACAGATATAAAGAGCGAGCAAGCAGCTACAAAGATCTTGGAGTTACAAATTGGTCAGTTTTCTAAGGTACAAAACACCCGACCTCAAGGTGGTTTTCCAATTGATATATAAAATCCTAACCAAGTTATGGAAATCACTTTGAGAAGTGGTAAAGAGCTTAATAAAAGACCTCTACAGAAAACCAAGGAGGTAAATACAAAAGAGATTACCCCACTGGTATTTGACCAAGTTGCTAAAAATTTAAGAAAGTCCAAGTACTTGAAATAAAAAGTTGCTAAAGAGGTGAAGAAGATCCCACCACTACCTTTCCCACAGAAGCATATAAAGAAAAATGAGGATGCATGCTTCAAGAAGTTCTTTGACACATTTAGAGAGCTACACATTAATGAGGAGTATAGTTCTATAGTGATGCAGAAAATTCCGTAAAAGCTCAAAGATCCTGGGAGTTTCACTTTCCCCATTTAAATTGGTAGCATTGAGGTGATCCATTCACTGAGTGATTTGGGGAAAGTATCAATTTGATGCCCCAATTTTTCTTCAACACCTTGGGCTTTGGAAAGCCAATACCGAGCTCCGTGATATTCTTATTAGCAGAACAAACCCTATCCTATCCCGAAGGAATCATAGAGGATGTCTTAATAAAGGTTGGTAAGTTTATTATTTCTGCTGACTTTATTGTTTTAGATTTTTAGGAAGATGAAAGAGTACCAGTTATCTTGGGATATCCATTTTTAGCAATGGAATAAACATTAATTAATATAAGAGAGGGCATGTTCATAATAAGGTTGGATATTAAAGAGGTAGTTTTCAAAGTGTACAAACCGCTTTTTCATTACAAAGATTAGTCCATAATTATAGTGATTGAAGGGGATAAGTGTGGGTGGTGGAGTATATTCCACAAAAGACCTCTTCAGACTTACTCATTCAGTAACCCAAGCCACAACCACCCCTGACCAACATGATGTAGATTGATGAGCCTGAAAAGGCTACAGTTGAAGAAGCTATTGACCTTGAGAGTTAAAACTCAAGAGGTAAAAATAAATAAGAAGATGGAATCCGAGTGTGAGAAAGAGGATGAAGGAATATGGTTGAGTTAGAGAATGGGTCGTGCGGTGACACTATATTAGGCACTTCTTGGGAGGCAACCCAAGTTAGTTAAGATAGGTTTTATTTTTCAGTTTTAGTTTTTACTTCATGTAGTTTTTGTTTTTATTGAGTCACAGGTTGATAGGAAGTCTGAGTACAAGAAAAATTGAGCTGAGAAGCATGGTAAATACTAAATATAGGATCCCCCGACACTTTTGATGTATAAAAATGCTACTAGCTAGGCCTAAAGGCCTCAAGGAGTATTTCTATATCTACTTTTAAAGTATACTTTGGGGATAAAGTAGATTTTAAGTGTGGGGTAGGGAAATTCCCATTTTTAGAGTAATTTTAAAAATGTTTATGTTAGAAATAAATAAGATGTTCTTGTTGGTGCTATATTTGACTGTATAATGCAATTGTTTTGATTGACAAAGCATGTTGATTATGTGTATTACTCATTTTTGGACTCTGAGGCTCTTGTTTATGACTCTTGTACTTGGTGGCTTTATGTTGAATTTATGCTATTATTTGGTTGAGTGTCTATGATGATCCGAATGAGTTGAGCATGTGCAATATATGTGTAAGATGTTTGTATATTCCTTGTTTCATATGATGTCTAGAACTTGCCTAGTGTGTGTGCAAAGCAAAATAAAGAGTGTGGGTTTAGGAGATGATATAGGCATTTATTTGATAGCCATGGTTCATATTTTATTTTTATCGATCCTTGTGCATAATCCTAGTTAGCTCCATTGATCCTTTAGCTTTTTCTTTGGCAGCCTCATAAGTAGCCTAATCCCCTTTTTGATTGACCTTAATTTGATCCAAGATCCTAAGCGCTTTAGTGTAAACTTAATTGAGTGAGGAGTTTAAAATTCAAAAGGGATGAAGGTGAAATTAAAGACCTAAAATGATAGTTATTAGTGTGCAAAAATTACTATATTGTGGTTTGGAGTTAGAGAAATTTATGATAAAGAAATTCCCATATTTAGCCCAGTCGTGTTACAATGAACCTATTTTGGCCCTGGTCCCTCCTTGGACATTGTGCACCTCAACTAAGGCAATTGCTTAAGTTGAAGGTTGCTATCATAGGGGTGCATAATGTATAATGGGTGTGAAGAAGGGTAAAATTGACTGATGTGTACATAACATACTCTCACCAAAGTATATGTGAATGAGCTTAATGCGATGGGGCAAAACAAAAGATGTGGGTAGACAAAAGTGGTGTAAGTTGGTTGTTAGAGATTGGTCTTAATTGAAAAATATGATGTATTGAAGAGCTTAGGGAAGATAGTCAATATTTTTGGTCAAAATATTTTCTACCCATCCCTTAGCCTATATTACAACCATTAAAGACCTATTTGATCCTAAGCTTTATCATTCTGATATTAGTTGAGTACTACTCTAAGGGTAAACTTATGGTTCATTATGTGTAACTTGTGAATTCCTTGTGAGAGTGAGCGTAACTTGATTCTTGAACCCTATGGATAACTCTCTTGTTGCGAGGGAACATGTTTAATGAATGTGGGTGATTTGTATGATGTCCTTTATTGAATAATATGTATGAGTTTTCCAACTAGGTGAGTCAATTCTAGAGGCTAGGATGTTTTTAAGTAGTGTCCCTAAACTTTCAATTGTGTACATAACATTCTTAGTGTAGAAATATACATTCTGTGTAGTTATTGTAGTACTAGCTTGAGTGTCTTACATATAGTAGAAGTGTAGAGTCTCATCAGCTAATGATGTTTAGATTAAAGAGTTTTTCAAGGATGAACAAGGCTTTAAGTGTGGGGTGGTGATGTTGGGTGTATTTATGCACTTTATTGTTGTTTTCCTAGATCATATAGTCTTGTTTTGAGCTTAATCCGTGTGATTTCTGTGTTGATGTTGATATAAACAAGCATCTAAGTGTCCAAGTATGCTATTACAATGTTTAAAGGTGTTTTTAAGCAAGTTTGTACATAATTGGATCACTTAGAGTTCAACCGAGAAAACTAATTTTACTATCTTGAGGTAGGTGTTATTCTAGTCTATCATGATGGATTCTAATGTATTGGATGAGTTCCTAATGATTTAAATGTGTAATTATATCTGGAAAAACTTTCTTACAATGTGTAAAGTTCAATTTAAATAAGCCAAGAGTCAAACCATAAGTTATAGATCAATGTGGATAAGCCTAGTCTTAGCTCATGTTTTTAGCTAATTGTTGTGAATGTTGTCTTGTTTTGAGCTCTAATATTTTGTGTTTGATTATGAAGGATGCTTGGTTTGTTGATTATGGTGATATATTGATGCTATACAAGCTGTAAATTGAGTGGAAACAACTTCACAAGGCAAGGGATTGAAGGAGAAACACTTAGACGAAATTAAGCGTCAAGAGGCACATTCCAGTGAGCCTACACAAATTGGCCGCATTGCGGAGCTCTTCCCACGCGATAAAAAATTCCCCATGGATATCTTCTCATGCTAAAAACCATGCCCCGTGGAGCTCTTCCTACACGATAACCAATACCTCACGTAGCTCTTCCCACACGATACGCGACTTAAGTCCTCAACTATAAATAGACCACTTTGTAACATATTGTAGGTACTTTTGGGTGTATTTGGGATCTTGAGGAGGCTTCTACACACGTTTTTAGGGTGTTTATTCTATAACTTTAGTTTTTTAATATATTTAATCATGCATTTAAGTAGTTGAATTACGATTATGTCTATTAGTGGATAAACACCTCCTTTCTAGGGTTAAGGCAAGAGCATGTTTACTTTTGTTATGGATTGAATTTGTTTGGATTGACTATCATATTTGGTTGTTTATTTATCCTTGTTTTAACTATTTTAAGGATTTTTGACTCTTAGAATATATCTATTGTCGACCTTGTGATATCGGGAGAAGGAATAGGAAGATAAAATGTAGGGATGAATAGAGTAAGGTTCTTATTCTTTTATAAAATAAGGAATTTGAATTAGCATCTAGGACAGAGATGTACCTAGAAGCCTTGCTTGGTTCACATGAAGGATGATAGATTTAAGCACTTAATTGGATTATTACATTCCTGCTTAACGATGTAGTTATAATGTTCAAGTTAGGTAGACGATTAGAGGTTGGGAGACCATAATCATGTGATAAACCCTACGAATCAATAACCAAGATTAGCAATCTAATGAATGAATTTCAATAGCATAGTATGATTGTTCTAATTCCTTAACCCTGTGCTTTCCTATATTGATTGTCTCAAGTCTTTACTTTACACACCATTTACTTTACTTTTACTTTACAAATTTCAAAACTCTTTTGTTTACATTTGCACTAAGTTAATCTTAATAGTGAACTGGAATTTAATAGTTAGCACTAGTCCCTATGGGATCAATGCTTGGCTTATGAAAGGGCCATTATATTACTTGGTGAGACCATGTACACTTGCGTATGTGCTTGGGCTCAACAATCGTCCTTGACATCCAATGGTTGGGCACCATACTCAACATCTTCTTGAACCTGAACTATGCCTCATACATAAATTCTTACTACAGCTACCTAAAATTATAAATCTCATCATTATGATGTAGCATCCTAGATGGAGAAAAGAACCTATTCAAGAACTTCTTACACAACTCATTCAATATAGTGATAGAGCCTCTTGGCAGTTCCCCTAATAATAAAGATATTTATTTTATAATTTAGAAGGGAAATAGCCTCAGTCTAAGCGCTTCTTGATTCACTTCTGGATTTGTATATGAACTACAGATCTCGATGAAATTGGCAAGGTGAAAATTTGTATCATCTGTAGGCAGACCTGGAAACACACTCTTTATATTTAAGATCTGGATTATTTTGCTCATTATGTAAAAATTGATGCCTGGGGTAAAAATAGGAGGAATAATGGCTCCAGTCTCTGTTGGATCAACATATACCAAATCTTCTTCATCATCTATATATGGCTGCAATTGATATGTTGGGATCACTTGAACACGAGCATCTTTTACTCTATTCTAATTTCCATCTAGTGCTACTCAGTAGTCTACTTCTTGTCTTTGATCAACTAGCTTTGCCTATCGAGCTTCTTCCATTGCCCTCCTCTTATTCTCAGTTTGGTGTATTAATCAATAATATCCTATACTTCTTGGGAGGAGGGAAGGTACAACATCAAAAATCTCTTTAGTATTATCATTTCTTTTCTGTTTCACCATTCTACTAGGTGTTTGTAGGATCCTCTCTGGATTCAAATTTATTGGGAATAAGGGATTGCCTCTACTCAATGTGCTAGGCATACACTAGTGTATTCCCAACTAAGAAAAAAAATAAAAAAGAAAAATCCTAAAATTGCAACAACTTCAAATCACAAATCAACACCATATTTCACGGAAACATCACCAAAATTTAGTGAAGTCCAAGATACACCTCCTCTAAGAAGATGATATGATTGCTGATAAATATAGTAACCCAAAAAATTTTGGGGTCAAATCCCAAGGGAATACGTGAATTCATGGCTCTCAACTGTTGTAATCAATGGGCGAAATTGGAAAAGTAAATGGGGGGTTTTGAATTATCAAACAGGTGGCGAATATCAACTTCGGTTGTAATCAGTCGTAAGTGATCACTAGGATTGTGTTACCCCTGGGTTCTTAACTTTGTAGGCTTATCATGCTATGTTTAACTAACTCGATACCTTGCATTAAGAATTGATAAGTTATGTACCTTCTACAGTCTTTTAGACGAGCAGAAAGATCTCACCCTTTACCTTTTGAGTCTTAGGATGTTGCTTTACTAACCCTTATCTTGATCCTAGTTAACTATTACCTTTTGAGTCTCTAGTTATTAGATAAAATATAACCATCTTACGTAGATAAACCCTAGAAGTGTGGATGATAGTTAAACTCCAAATTACTATTGTCTTTATCTTTTCCTAGTCACCACTCCTTTTTTGGAGTAAGTAGCAATAATCTCGGTGGGATCCTAACATGTCCACCCATTAAGAAAACTATTATATTGAATATAAAGTAATGCGTGCATGAGTATCTATTCAGAAAAATGATATAACTTCACCTTTATTATCAATCTACTAGGGTTTCTACAACCCTAGCTATTGCTTTATAGCCGCTCATGCTTGTAAAATAATCAACAACATTAACAAACAAATGCATAGATGAAATCACAATAATAAGAAGTAAAAAACCCAAAATCGTAACTGAATTAATCAACTGAAGTCAATACTAGAGAGTTCCATGATCAAAATTGAATCTTCGAATTAAAATATTTTTGTGAATATCAAGAGTGCGCAACTTCTTCTAAGAAACGCATAAATGATATTTATAGTACATGAGGAAACCCTAAAACTAAAGCCTAAATGCAATAGGAGAAAAAAGAGTCGGAGGCCACTTATGGTCTCTACTTGCATCCTATCCTTAGGTAAAGGTTGTACTTGCAACCATTATGAAAGGTACAAGTGGCGACCGCAAGTTCCAAACCAAAATTTCATTCAAGTCAGCTTTTGAGATTTTGACTTCTGGTACTTTGTTTTCCCACATGCAGTCTATAAGTTCTACTTTCGGTTCACATATTAACTTAGCAAGTGCTGGGAGTCATCTTTTTAGCTCTTCTTCAATTACCACATATGGTTTGATCACGAATAAGCCAAAAAGTGTCTCAAACATCCATAATTGCTTCATTAAGTAGCTAAAAACACCTTTTTTCACAAACTAAGCATCCAAAACACGATTTCTTGTAAAAAATATCCAAAATGCATCATATCTAACAAAAAAACCTCAGAAACTTGCATATTTTCCTTATTTAAAGCATCGAAAATGCTGTATTTTTATAGCACATCAAGGCTACGAGGCATTTAGGAATTTTTTTTATTCTTTCATGATCTAGATCGTGCAATTTTGTTGTCCATATGAATTTTATCCAAATTCCTTCCTTTCTCTAATTTTGTTGACTATGCCTCATCATCGAGGCGATAAAAGTACAATGACTTAGCTTCCTAACGGTGTGGTCCTTTTTGAATGAGTCATCAAAAGTTAAAAAATGGCGCAAGGACTTGAAAGGAGTCCATTAGAGCATCAAGGTGCATTGATTCAAGTGTATACCTCTAACTTCATGAATCTTGCTTTTTAACTCGAGGTAAGATGTGTAATTTGTCCCTTTTAAGAACTTTATTATAGACATCTCGCTTAAGTAAAGGATACATATCTGAGTATTGGGGTAGTATTTCAATCCTAAGAGGTAGTATAAATTAGGATTTTATGACCTATGATTAGTAAGATGATTCTGAGGTTAGTGATATGATATCTTATATTTGGAAGTCAAGGTGAGGGTAACTTTTTTTGTAAAAAATGAGAGTTGTAATTTCATGACCTTTAAGTGAGTGTTGGGGTTAGTATGCTCTTATGGTGTTGGTTAAGGTTCATAAAAAATTAGCAAGCTTATGATAGTCGGTAAAAGAGAGTGGTTAGTTACAATATTTGCATCTTTAGTTGCAATAAGAAAGGAGCTCATGAGGACTAGATATTGTAGTAGTAAAATAAATCATAGGTTGTGATAGAAAGATTGGTCGGTTAATGATTTATGAATTTAGCATTCACTCGTGGGAGGTCTTAAAAATAGGGACTCTATGATGTTTATAGAATTTTGAAGGTGCTTGGGATTTGTGCATAGGTAAGTCGACGTGATGTGAGGGAGGTAAATGTTCTATAGACCATAGTGGGTTAGGTAATAAGATTAAGATCGACTATTCTTATTAGGTGTTTTTAATACACTAAGGGTCCATTGATTTTTGTCTAGTAGTTGTAAGTTAGTTAGTAGGTGAGAAGATATATAATGAAATTAAGATATAGCAGTAATGTTGTGAAGAAGAATATACTTGTGGGCTGTAGTTGAGTTAAATTTCTCTATTTGATGGACTAGTATATTATGCGGGATATTTCATTGGTGGTACATGATTGTTGCTAGATACTAAGTTTGAATTTTTGATATTGATTATCGTGATAAGAATGTTAGCTCAAGAATTGTGATGCAAGATTTGTGGGAGTGAATTAGTAGGCTTGTTATAATGTGTGACATTGATTAGGTTGATGATTTATAAAATATTAGAGTGTGTAATTGTGATATATAAGAGCCTTAATTTATAAGAATAAAGTGTACTTGGTTTTGAGTTATGAGTGCCATGTATACCTAGTTTATGTGCTTAAATTTCTTGGTATGGAGAAGTCTAGAGAGTTGTTGTATGGTATTATGTAGAGTTGAATTGAGAGAGAAATATATAGACTATGTGAACCCTTGGTATATTTTTAAAATTTTGTTAAATTATGAGGTTATGATAGTAGAGGTATAATATGCTAGTATTCAAAGGAGTTGAAAATAGAGTGTTATGGGTTTATAAGCATAGATATCTATGCCCTTGAAAATATTAGTTATAATTCGATGACTTTGAAGGTTGGAGAAATTTTAGATTATTATCCCTAAAGGGGACGTCCTAGAAAGAAATTATTGTCCTTATATTAAAGTTGTTGAGGAGAGTTTGGTGTTCTTATAAGGAGTGTTGTGCATATAGATTTAATGAGGGAATATGTTTGCAAGTTTAAGATAATGACCTTTGTGCTAAGGGGAAGATGATGCAAATCTTGAATTTTCTCATGTTGGTGAGATTTAGGGATGGGTTATGATAAATCTATTCTTACTTTAGAAAAATCCTCATATTTTCGAAGCTCGTACTCTAGCAAAATCCTCATATTTTTGAAGCTCATACTCTAGTCCCTCAGTTACTCTCCTTTTGTCCGAATGATAGTGGTTATGGAAGCATAGTAATATTTTAGATAAGAAAGTGGATGATCTTTATTGTAAAATTTTGGTGTGGCTACTCTAACTAAGGTTATATATAAAACGGGAAAAAAGATAAAAGTTTTGTTATGTGAAATAGTTAGGAGGGGAATGCCGTGAAAATCTTTATGATAGTGATAAAGGTTGCTGGGTTCATGGTAGGGAGATCCATAAAGTAGGTGTAGTAAAGATAGGATTGAATGTTGTGATTGATAGATACACAAACCATTTTGTTATGTGGCTAGTACTCATTGATTAAGACATGATGTTATTTGACTATAGTGATAAGATGGAGTAGTATTCTTGAAAGGATATAGAGCATAGGGTCTTCTAGCTTAAGCTAGAACCTTTTAACTCTGGATTAGGCTTTAACATGGAAGCAATGTATAGTTAGACTCAGGCTCTTGTAGTGATGTGTTTTGTGGGGGAAATTGTAAGATTGAAATCATGAAATATGGTATTTGTAGCTGAATTTATAGTTAAGAAGTATTGCTATATTTGAGGGTTATTACACATATTATTGAAGTTGGAGAATGATTCTATTCTTATGTCCTGCAATGCTTCTATTCTTATGTCCCACTAAATCTTATTTCGTGTCTTGTATCACTCTTAATCAAGCCAAGGATTCACGGAAAAATTTCATGCCTTACATTGTTATGATCATGTTTCATATAACTCATGTCCATTAGGGATGTTAAAAGGGCATCTTGAAAATGTTTTGGAATTTTTAAAAGGGGTTCAAAGCTATTTTTGGATTCCGAGGTAGGGAGCCTCCACGAAAAGGCTGTGTCAAGGAGGTTAACCTCTACGATATTGGCATGGCACGGAGGCTAACCTTCGTGACATTGGCGTGCCATGCCAGTGTTTTGATTTTATCAAGTTTTTTATTTTATCACTTGGGTTGAGGGGCTTTGGGTCTTTTTAACCTTTGTACGACTTTAGTCTCGTTATCTCATGATTTATGCTTATATAATTTACTTCGTTATGCCATGAATCCCTTTTATTTTGATTCCTATATGTGTTTTGTTGAGAGAGAATTCCTAATGTGAAGTTTCGTACTTTATTCCATATTCCATACTTCTAAAGCTTCAATAAGTTCCTACCCATAATTCGAGGATGAATGATTTTAAGGGGGAGATAATGTTACACCCCATATTTTTGGACTAGAATTCAAACCATTATTTTTATGTGAATAAACTCAAAACCACTGATTCTTATGTAAATATAAGTGTCATGATCATTTGCCTAGTGTGAAATGTGCTTTTGAGGTGAAAAATATTCATAGGAAACACTTAGGGCAAAGTGAGTTAAGTACTTTCGTTATCGACCAAATTTTGATATTCGATCCTATAAAGGCCAACTTTGAACGTGTATAACTTCTAGAAAATATGGAATTTTAGAGATCAAGACCCACAATGTGCTATATAAATATAGCATTATCAACACTTAAAACGAGAAATATACGCCAATTTCTAAGGCCTTTTTGTCAGATATGATGTTTTGGGTATGTTTGGCAGGAAACCATGTTTTGGATAATCAGTTTGTGAAAAGGTGAAAAAAGGTATTTTTGGCCACTTTTGGAGCGATTGTGTATGTTTGGAGTGATTGCATATGTTTGGGATGTTTTCCGGCTTGATCGTGATCATTACATGTTCGAGAATCGAAGAAGAGCTTAAAAACTGACTCCCAACACATAACTCACGGACCGTAAGTACTCAAAGAAGGTACCAGAAAGCTAAAATCTTGAGAGCTGACTTGCAGGATCTGTTCTATCCACAACCTGCGGTCTACACCTATACCCTGTGCCAGACCGCAGGTTCTATCTGTGCCCTGTTAGACCACAGGTATAGAGAAAGTAGGAGGCCACCAACCCTATTTTCTCCTATTTCATCCAAGCTTTGTTTTTAGGGTTTTCTCTTGTACTATAAATACCCCTTATGTACTTTTTAGTAGAGTTTACATACTTTTGATATTCACAAACATATTCTAATTTCAAGATCCATCATTGATCTTGGGATTTCTCTATATTAACTTTGATTGATTATTCCGTTTATGGTTTTGGGTTCTTATTCATCTTATTATTGTGACTTCATCGAAGCCTTTAATCATGAATGTTATTGATTTCTTCACTAGTATGAGCAATTAAAAACCCATAGCTAGGGTTATGCAAGCCTTGGCTGATTCATGAAGTAGGGAAAGTGTGATTGTTGAATTAAACTAATACCCATGGCATGCATTGCATTATCTTCATTATAATAGTTGTCTTAGTGGTTGCAAACATTAGGATTCCTCCTAGATATTGCTACTTACTCCAAAAGAGGACTAGTGACTAGGAAAAGATAATGACAATAATAATTTGGGAGTTGATTGTCGATCCGTTGCCACATAATGGAATATAGTGAATAACCATTAACTTTCATCTAATAACTAAAGACTCCAAAGGTAATAGTTAACTGGGATCTAGATAAGGGTTAGTAATGCAATATTCTAAGACTCAAAAGGTAAAGGGTGAAATCCTTCTACTCGTCCAGAATACTGTAGAAGGTACATACCTTATCAATTTTGCATGCATGGTATTGGGTTGGTTTAACATAAAACCTATAGCGTTAAGATTCCAGGGGGAATGCAATCCTAGTGTTCACCTATAACTGGTTTCAACTAAAGTTAATATTGTTCTTTGCTCAAGACTACTACAAACAAATTCCCCCATTTACTTTTCAGTACTACTCGGAGACTACAATTGCTGATAACTATGATTCAATGTGTTCCCTTGGGATTTGACCCTAACCTTAGTTGGGTTACTATATCTTGACAGTACTGTATCATCATCTAAAAAGAGGTGTTGCTTGGTCATCATCAAGAAATTAGCACCATTGCGAAGGAGCAAGGTGTTGATTTATGGATTAAAGTCATTGCAGTTTTTGGGTTTTTCTTTTTGTTCTTAGTTGGGCATACATCGGTGTATGCCTATCACATGGAGTAGAGGCAATCTCATACTCCCACTGATTTCAGAGAAGGTCCTACAATCACAAAGTAGGATGGTAGAGACAAAGAGGGACAATCTCCCTACTGATGAAGTTTAGGATGGCATTGAGAGACAGATAATAGACTGCCGAGCAGCACTTGTTGGAAATTAGAATAGAGGATGACCGCAAGTGATCCCATCATATTAGTTTGTTCAGCCATATATTGATGATGAAGAAGATTTGGGATATGAGGAGCTGAATGATGTAGGAACCATTATCCCTTCTGCTTTACCTCCTATTGTCAAATTCAATATCTATAGTTCTATGATCCAGCTCTTGTACTTGAAGGGTGTGTTTGTCGGGTTCCCTAGAGACGATGCAAACATGCATCTAGTTAATTTTACTAGGATATGTACTTTATATACTATATTGGGGGTATATCAGAAAGCACTGAGACTAAGGCAGTTCCCATTCTCTCTTACTGGAGAAGCATCATTATGGCTTAGGAAACTACCAAGAGGGTCTATTACTACATGGACGGAGCTAAGCAGACAATTTATGAACAGGTTCTTTCCTTTATTTAGCGTATTGCAGCTCAAGAATGAGATTTGTAATTTTAGACAACTACCGATAGAGTCAATGTCTGAGGCATGGTTTTGGTTTAAGAAGAAGCTTATCATGGTGCCTAAACACTAGATATCAGGGAAAAGCTTATCAGAAATATTCTATAGGGCCCTAACTACCAACTTTAGAGAAATGGAAGAAACTATTTCTAGAAGAGCCTTTATGAGATTGTGATGGGAGATAGCTGTTGGAGGTTTATAGAGGTTCATATATTTATGAAATTGGAGCTTTTGGTGCATAGAAAGTAGCTGAGAATATTGTAGCTCAGGAGATTTCATTATTATGATTGGAAATTGGTGAGTTGGTCCAAAATTTTTCAACCATCAATTCTTCTAAAGTGCATGAGTTGGGATATCTGAGGAGGCGAAGTTTGAGGACCGATAGTTGGCAAGTTTTTGAGGCCAAGGGAAATGAAATCAAGTTCAAAACTATCATGATTAGAGAGATAAGTACACCCCTCCTAGCAGTGTAAGGTGGAGTCTAGAATAAAAGGGATGCTGACCATATTGATAAAAGGACAAGAGAGCCAAATGGCTTTCTTAAGTGAACTTAAAGCTAAAATTTTAAGATTAGCCTTGAAAGTTGAGTCACATGAAACTGCTATTAAGTTGTAGGGTAGCAGTATGGGCAAATATCTATTACCTTGATGGAGAGATAGTTAAGAGGAGTAATTAATAATAGTGTACAGAATTCTATGACACTTGTTCACTCTATGGCCATTGATAATTGGGATGACTCTTCACCTGACGAGCACTATTTTTCTATGAAGGATAAGCCAAAGAAGAAGGACGAAGATGCTGAAGAACCGCCTGAGGCAGAGTTAGAGAAGCTGACTTGTACTAACGATTATTTTGATAACAATTATGATGATGACTGGATTGGAGAAGAGCTCCAAAACATAGTTAATCACTTTAGCTCAAATTTTCACGCAATTACAGTTGAAAAAAGGGGATCCATACGTAGTGACCATCCTATGTTTCATTAGGTCGTATGAGATTAACCAGGCCCTATATGATTCGGGAGTAGGAATAAATGTTATGCCACTGGTAATATACAAGTTGATGGGATTAGGAGAACTCAAGCCTACATCTATAAAGGAACCAGTGGGCATTATTCATGACATGGAGATAGAGTAGTATAATTCACATACTCGACAGATTTTATGATTCTAGACTATGAAGTGGATACCCATTCACCAATTATTTTGGGTAGACCCTTCTTTTCTACTGGTAGAGTGTTGATTGACATAGAATTAGAAGAGATCAATTTTAAGTAGAATGATGAGTAGGTTGCATTGAATATATGTATGACAATTCAACAGCCGGATGACATGAGAGTTATGGCAGTGATAGATAAGAAAGATGATGACATAATCATAGTTGATGTACGTATTGGGGAATGATTAGGGGTAGAAGTATTGGATACAATAATCATGAACTTTGAGAGTGACATAATAACTAAATATAATGTGATAGCTTGTGCCCTACATGGCACAAGCTCTTACAATTATGCTCCTAAGAAGCTCGATCTTGACTTAAAGAATAAAACCACACCGCTTACAATACCATCAATTGAAGAAACACTAATATTGGAATTGAAAGTCCTCTCTCTTTACTTACAATAGGCATTATTGGGGACCAACAATACCTCATCTATAATTATTATAGCAGATTTGGCAGGAGCACAGGTGGAGGCTTTGATATTAGTATTATAGAAGTTCAA
Organism: Capsicum annuum; assembly: GCF_002878395.1. Classification (NCBI taxonomy): domain Eukaryota; kingdom Viridiplantae; phylum Streptophyta; class Magnoliopsida; order Solanales; family Solanaceae; genus Capsicum; species Capsicum annuum. The sequence continues at coordinate 101,138,133 of NC_061116.1, read as the reverse complement.
GAGAGCTATTGCATGGACTATTGTAGACATTATGGGGAGACCACTGGGTATGTGTACACATAAGATAAAGATTGAGCTGGAAAATATTCCCTGTATTGAGCATCAAAGATGACTAAATCCTTCTATACAAGAAGTCGTGAAAAAGGAGATCATAAAGTGGTTAGATACTGGGGTAGTTTTTCCTTTTACAAATAACAAATGGGTTAGCCCGATTCAATGCGTGCTAAAGAAAAGCAGAATCACAGTGGTTCCAAATAAAAATAATGAGTTACTAACAATGAGGCCAGTAATCGGATGAAGAGTGTGCATGGATTAAAGAAGGCTGAACAAGTGGACACAAAAAGACCACTTCCCGATGTTATTCATAGATTAGATGCTGGATAAACTCAAAGGCTGGGGTTGGTACTATAGACAATGCATTGTGGACCAATCGAAAAGCTTATAAGACTCTTATTGGTGCCTTTCCATATCAGCTTGTATATGGAAAAGTATGCCATTTATCGATTGAGTTGGCATAAGGCATTTTAGGCGTTGAAAAGGCTAAATTTTGAATGGTGTGATACAGTAAACTTGAGAATTAACAAGGTAAATAAGTTGGACAAATTCCAACTTCGTGCTTATGAAAGCTCGACCATATACAAAGAGAGAATAAAGCTGTATCATGACAAGAAAATTGAGAAGAGGATGTTCAAACCCGGTGATTTGGTCTTGCTATATAATTTGAGACTACACTTGTTTCTGAGCAAGCTGAAGTAGAGATGGACTGGACCATTCACTGTGGTTAAGGTATTTCCATATGGTGCTATTAAGGTAAAACATGATGGTGATTTCCCATTTAAAGTGCACGAGCAGCATGTGAAACACTACACAGGAAACTTGGAAGAAGTTAAAATTTGTACTGAGATGGACCTTGGTGAAGTCTGAGTAGCCAAGGGAACTGAGTCGTACCATGATAGTAAATTAGGCGCTTCTTGGAAGGCAACTCAAGGTATTTTGTTATTTGTATTCGTATTGCATTAGTGAAGTTAGATCTTCGCACCTATGGTGCCACAAGTATGTTCCTAACTCTCTTAGTTTGGTTTAATACATTAGGGAAAATACATGTCTTTCAGTTGGGGGTGGGACTGCTTGTGGGTCTTGAGGTCTTTTTTGGGTTTTGTTGTCGTGCCTCTTTTTTCTAGAGTCTTGTTCCTAGTAGAGCCGACATGTTTAGGCATATTATTTTTTATTTGGTGTTGTTTTGTATAATTAGAAAATTTTTATACATTTAGGGTAGTAGTCATGTTTTGATGGATTGTTGATACCCCTCTAAAAATTTATTTTTTAGAACTGTGTTGATGTAGATATATATGAACTTTGTGGATCTTGTTATGGCATTAGGATTAGGGACATGATAACCATTTGCTGAACTGGGTAGGTACTAGATGGTAATATTGAATCTGTTCTATGTGAGTGTGAGATACTACCTAGTTCCCTTTGTATGTTAAATTTAGAACTTGCCTGGTTAGTGTTGCCTAGGTTGAAGGATAGTCGATTAGGAAAGGATCATAGGCCGTGTTTGATTTTAGTTTACTTTATCCTAAATGACCTTCCATATGCGAATTGTATCCCTTTATCCCTATTTTAAGGCTTAAAGTCTATTTGTTCTTGTTTTCACCATCCACCTTCCTATTTAAAGTATAATTGACATATTTTGGCTCTGTTCCTCCTTAGATAATATGCACCTCAACACAAGCAAAATTCCTAAGTTGAGGCTGGCTATCATAGGGGTGCATATTGTAAAATGGGTATGTAGAAGGGTAAAATAAAAAAAAAGTTAGTAGCGTTGGGTGTAGGAGAAAAAGAAAAAAGGAAAAAATTATGAAAAAAAAAACAAAAAAGAAAGAATAAAAGACTACACCCAACTTGAATGTGCAATAAAAAATAAAAAGGGAGAAATAAGGGTGGAATAAGAAGGAAATTGGCTAGTAAGTGATATCCCAAAGTTAGTGTAGTGCCAAGGAGTCTTAGTCACTTTAAATATGCATATGTACAATATCAGCACCCAAGCCTATATTACAAGTCAAGAAAAGTCCTATAGCGATTCTAACTTGACTATAAGAATGTTAAGGTAAAGAAAATAAGGGCAAAACTAGGGTATTTGACATGCATTTATTGGAACTTCTTTGTTGAGCATGAGTGCCTCTTGACTGTTCATGCATTGACATGCGTTATTTCATATGTGCGAGTGGGACATCTTTGTTATGAGGGCACTTGGGTCATGTTGCTAGCTATTTGCTTGTTTTGGGTAGTGTAATCCATACATATGAGTGGTTGTCTGTTGCTAATGTACTTGCCATATCTTGAACCCATTGTGTCACCCTGTTGTGCTCATGTTCATATACAGTTGGTTTTGAAAATTGAGATTGGAGGGGGATATTGTGATTGGAACTTAATATGATGACTGACCGCCTTGAATAGCTTAGATACTCTTAGTTAAGCATCATTTTTATTTTGTTTGGTTTTTGTTGTCTAAGGACATGCAACCATTCTAAGTTAAGGGTGTTGGTATGCTATAGAAATATAGCACTTTCAATTCTTAAAATGAGAAAAATATGCAAGTTTTTAAGGCCTTTTTGTTAGCTATGATCTGTGTTGCATATGTTTTGCTGGAAATTATATTTTGGATGATAAGTTCATGAAAAAGGTAAAAAAGGCATTTTGGCCACTTTTGGAGTGATTGTGGATGTTTGGGATGTTTTCCAGCTTGATCGTGATCAATGCATGTTTGAGAATCGAAGAAGTGCTAAAAACTGACTCCCGACACCTACTAAGTTGACCCACGGACCATAGGTAGGACCTACAGACCGAAGGTGCACAAAGCAAGTACTAAAATCCAAAATCTTGAGGGTTGACTTGCAGGATCTGTTCCATCGGCAACCTACGGTCTACACCTGTGCCCTGTGCCAGACTACAGGTGCCACCTGTGCCTTGCCAGACCACAGGTATAGAGATCAGGTGACCACTAACCTTGTATTCTCCTAGTTTGTCTGTACTTTATTTTTAGGGTTTTCTCTTGTACTATAAATACCCATTATGTAATTTTTAGTAGAGGTTACATACTTTTGATATTCACGAACATATTCTGATTTCATGATCCATAATTGATCTTGGGCTTTCACTATATTGACTTTGATTGATTATTCTGTTTACGATTTTGGGTTTTTATTCATCTGATTATTGTGACTTTATCTAATCCTTCAATCATGAATGTTATCAATTTCTTCACAAGTATGAGCAGCTAAAAACCCATAGCTAGAATTATACAAACCCTGGCTGATTGATGAAGTAGGGAAAGTGTGATTGTTGAATTGAACCAATACCTATGGCATGGATTGCATTATCTTTATTATAATATTTTTCTTAGCGATTGTAAATGTTAGGATCCCATCTAGACATTGATAGTTGCTCCAAAAGAGGAGTGGAGACTAGGAAAAAATAGCGATAATAGTAATTTGGGAGTTAATTGTCATTCCGTGTCCACCCAATAGAATATAGTGAATGATCGTTAGATTTCATCTAATAACTAGAGACTCAAAATGTAACAGTTAACTGGGATCAAGATAAGGGTTAGTAGTGCACCATTCTATGACACAAAAGGTAAAGGGTGAAATCCTTCTACTCGTCCAAAAGTCTGTAGAAGGTATATAACTTATCAATTCTGTATGCAAGGTATTGGATTGGTTTAACATAGCACAATAGTCCTAAAAAGTTGAGAAGCTAGGGAAACACTATCCTAGTTTTCACCGATAACTTATTTCAACCAACGGTAATATTGTTCTTTGCTTGAGACTACTATAAACAAATTCCCCCATTTACTTTTCAATACTACCCGTAGACTATAACTGCTGATACTGTGATTCCATGTGTTTCCTTAGTATTAGACCCCAACCTTAGTTGTTTTACTATATCTTGACAACAACTGTATCATCATCTAAAAGGAGGTATTTCTTAGACGTTATCAACCAACCAAATTAAATATAATTGAGTCCTATTTCCAACTTCACCAATTTTACCTTAATTCGATGCCCGAGCAAAAAGTTATAAGCATTTTTGTGAGGAACTAGTGAGGGCGCGTGATAAGGGCATGGCATGCCCTCTGTTCCCCGTGATTTCAGCATGGCACATCCCTATTTCCAGAGACACTAAAACCCATATTTCTCTTTATTTTTTTGAGGGAAAACTAGTAATTTATGTCCTAAATCAACCTATAACTAATCGTAATGTTATTTCATCTTCCCATAACCCCAAATACACAATCCTTTTCCTTCCAAATTCTTAAGAACACCAAATAAAAGTTCTGCTCTAAAAATTCAACTTCCAATGCTTCAAATTCAAGGTTTTTCATAGTGTTTTCTCCCAATTTCATCATCAAGGGTATGAAAAATGAATTCAAGTGTTCACATCAATTCCAATCCATAGTTCAAGCTTCAAAGTTAAGAATTAAAGATTTTATTCAAATTTCTTCCATCAAAAAGGCATATTTCTCTTTCTAAAGTTTATTTTATGTAAAATCATGTATTCAAACTGTTATCCATGTGGTTTAATTATGGGATTTCGAATGTGGATTAAGGGGTTTGGATAGGTTATTCCATGAATTGAATTTCTATGTTTTGAATTGATTGTCTATGCTATATTTTTATGAATTTGAAATATTAAAATATATGGGTGTGGAAATTAGAATAGGTAATGCAGTTTTACCCAACTTTGGCGGTTTAATGGTTTGGAATTGACTTTAACCTTAACCCAATTTGTGAAATTTGATTTGAGACATAGATATATGTATAAATTTCTTTACTTGTGAAACTTTGTATTGCATAAAAGGTTAATAGAACATAAATTGGCTTTTAAAAGGCCTTGGTGGCCATGGATTGATTTTGAATTAGAACTTTAGAGTCCTATTGGGTGATGGGTTAGAGTCCCAGTTGGATAAATAGGATGGAGACCTATTGGCTGATTGGTTAGAGTTTGAGTTAGCTAAATGGGTTGGAGTCCTATTAGTTGATGGGTTAGAGTTACAGTTGGCTAAATAGGTTAGAGTCCTATTAGCTAATGGGTTAGAGTCTCAATTGGCTAAATAGTTTTGTTTGGCATAATGGCATTGGCTTGCAAGCTTTATTTATTGGTATGAAGATACCATTCAGTAAATTCCTTAACAGATGACTCCTTGCTTAATGGTTAGAAATGTGTGTAAATGTTTTAATTAGGCTTAAATGGGGTTGTGTAGCTCGCCGTGGAAGGTGGAGGTCTAAGAAAGACCGATACTAGAAACCACATTTACCAGTGTGGGGGTCTATATGACCATTTGTTTGAGTCACACTTGATATATATATTTTAGGGGATGACTAGTTACCTTGATGGATTTACCTTTCCCTCATTTTTGTCCGGTTCGTACAGCTAACATGCACTGGGGGCCCTTTCTAAAATATCCCAAGTCTTGTGCACTTACGAAATTTCCAAGGTTTTACACTCACTAGGCTTGGTATGACTCAAGGATACTACTTATACCCTTTAGATATGAGTTAGGGACTGCATTGAGGGTTCACTCGTACCCCATGCAGTGTGTTTAGCTTGTCTACTTCCTAATATATGACTTCTCTTGGTATGAGTCGTATAGAGGGATACGTGTAAGGCCTAGTAGTATGTTGCCTAAGGTGTGGCCTTGTAGAGTCTGCCCTAGATATGGTTGATGGGTACAATTGAGGGTGTCACTCGTATCATTAAGATACGACTAGGAAGGTGTAACTCATATCAACACCAGTAGGTAGGGTCTTAGCATGGTCTTAGGTATAAGTTGGGGTACCACTCGTACCCTAGGATATGGATGGTAAGAGGGAGTCATACCCCTAGACGTGACTTGTTTTAAATTTTAAGTCAAGGTTAGTTTAGATATTTCTAACTCCTAAACCCTTATGTCCTCACATAATATAACTATTGGTATACTTCCATAACACTTGTTAAAGGATTAAAACACCTCAAATACTCTCTTAAACTCACTCTTGAAAGATTGGAGTCTAGGGTTTCTCAATTTTTCTTCAAAGGGATTAAAAGTTAAGATTGTGTCCGTGAATTTTAATGTATATGGTATGTACTCCTTCCCTCAATGTTAGTTCCAACTAATGGCATATTTATTGTGTTTTAAATATTGATTTATGGATCATGAAAGGTGGTATTTGAAATGCATATTGAGGGTCTTGAGGCATAAGGTTTGGTATTGGTTTAAACTATGTTTTTACTTATTTTTGGTAATGGTTTACATATGTGGTTATTGGTTGGTTATGGTTTAACAAATGGGTTTTGACTAACCCTAATTATGGTGGTTTATGCATTGGTTTTGATCTTGGTAAAGGTATGCCCTCAACCTGTTTGATAAAATGCCCCAAAGAATATTCTTAGTTTATTGTTGAACTTTCATTGGGACTCTTGCATAGTTTGGTTTGGTAATGAGACTCTAAATAGTTTTGCATTGTTTAAATACTTTAAATGCTTTAAATGGTTGTCATGATATAAAATAGTTTAGAATAGTTTAAAAGGTAAAGGTTTTGGTGGTTATTGTTGGTCTATTTTGAAAACCTTGTGGGATACATGGAAATCCCTCAAGTGAATATATTAATGGAATTGGTTTAAATAGTTTGGAAGGGTAAAAGGATAAATGGTTCTGCTTATGGGGAACATGAAAGTCCCCAAAGTGGTTTAATATGGTAAATTAAAAGGCACCTAAAAGTCCTCTTAAACCTATATATGGTTGGTTGTGGATAATACTTGCAAGTAAGGATTGGTATGACGATACCGATATTAATGGCATTGGTTAATAAATGGATAATAGTTTGGTTATTTGGAAATTAGTTTTAATTAGGCAATAATGGCGGGGTGTGAAGCAAAGCTAGGATGGTAGAGGTCCTAGGGGGGGGGGGATTAAAACTAGAAACTCATATTTGTTGATATAAGGTTGGTCTTGATGAACGTGTGCATGGTGTCATACTATATTTTAGGGGATGTACTAATCATCCCAAGGGTTTCTTCCTTGGTCATGCATCTATATGCATTGGGGCCCTTTTAGCAGGAGAGATGAACTTATATAGCCCGTAGGGTGGTTTAGAAAGGCAAAACTACACATCTCAGGTAAAGGTTTTAATGGCATGCTAAGCCCGGTTTCCTTTCCCGATGTGGTTATATATATTTATGGTTGTATGCATTATAGATTGTTTTACATGGCTTTGTAAATGGCATTATCTTATCTTTATCCTGAGTGCATTCTACTGTTCATACACTAACCCGTCTACTGGCGTCTGTATATTCAAGCTATGTAAGAATCAACCATTCTACTTCTCCTACTTAGTGATTGGATTCGGGGACAGTAGATATTGGATTGAAGTGGTGAGCTTTCATAGTTTGAAAGGCATCTATTTTATGTCATGGTTTACTTTACATATTTCTCATCTTTCTTAGATATTGATTTTCACTATGGTCGGGGGTATGTTCCGACTAGATACTCTTTGGTTTGGTCTAGAGGCTTTGTATACACAACTATGGACTTAGGTATAGTATGGATGGTTTGTCTTATATATATACATACGTTGGATTATTACGATTGGTTTTGGTTATTGGTTTTGCATTAGTTTGGTTCGTTATTGGGTGGTTGGACTTGATTCGGTTGGTCTCGATTGTAGACTTATCCTAGAGTCACCACTTGGTTGGATACATTACCTTGTTATATGTTCGGACTTCAACCGACTCAAGGTATGCATTTGGTAATTGGGTTAGGTAACAGGGGCGATTCTCGGTCCTGGTTAGGCTTTGGATTGCCCATTATGACAAGGCCCTGGTTTGGGTCACATTAAGTTTTTATCAGAGCTTAGGTTTTGGTGTCATGGATGTCCATAAAGCTGTGTTGAGTAAAGTCTTACTTATGGGTGTGTCGTGTACCATACTTATAATCAGGAGGCTATAAGGCATTTAGGATGTTTCACTTTCTTGGTTATTCTACTTTCGAGCTATAGAGTCTAAGGTCTTGAACTCTTCTCTAAATTTTCCTTGGTTCACTCCTTAGATCATGTCTTCTCAATAATCTAAAGTTGTGGAAACTTACCTGTTCTACTAGAAAATAACATAAATGGATCTGGTCTAACTCATGGGCATTGACCTAATAAGGAGTCGCAACTTTTGGTTTTCCCAGTGGAGCCCAATCACCATCATCCCATTTTCTTTATAAACCTTATGGTTGGTTGCTCCATGGTTGCTGAGAGAGAGAAAGGAATTAGTATTTTTGTTATGGTTAGTTGGGTCTCGTGTGATGGGGATATTTTATAAGGGATGCTACTTAGAAAAGTTGAGCATTGGGTGTTTCCTCTATCTTTGACATTAGTCGGGATTGTTTTACTATTTTTACTATCTCTTGGGAGTTCAAGGCATCTTGTGATACTGACATAGGCATATTGGAAACTCTTCTATTTGTGATGTGTATAATTTACTTGGCTCGGGGTCCTTTCTCTTTTGTGACCCTATTGGTGGTTGTGTATTTTAATATTGGTCCCAAGGTTATTTCAGACTTTTTTCTCCTTTTGTTTGTACCTCGGTAGGTGACTTTTCGATTGCCAGTAGAGTCTATGGGCGTATGTGGTATCTATTGGTAATAAAAGAGTCTTGGTGGATTTATTTTACTAGGATGTGGTGGATTTTGATGTCATTCGAGGGATGGATTAGTTGCACTCATGCTTCTCATTATTAGATTGACAGACTTATTAGGCACCTTGGTGAGTTGATCATAGGATGAGAGGATTGTTTTGTTCCCTACCAATTAAGGGAAATAGTTATATAATATCTTAGAACTTAGAGGTTAGTTTCAAAAGGGACCTCTTTATTATTTTTCCTAGGTTAAAGATTCTAACCCGAAAGGTCTTTGTTTACATTCTGTTTCGATGATGAATGAACTTCCTAGGGTCCTTTGTTATGACCCTCATGGTGTCTTTCCAATGAGGAGGTTGGTTTCGGTTTGGTTTTCTTCCAGAAATTTGTCCAAATTCCTATTCCTTCTTTATAGAATGGTTTTGGTGGAGTTAAAGAATCTTAAGGAGAAATTAAGGGATCTTTTAGATGAAGGTCTCATCAGTCTTATGTTCCCCTGTAGAGTGCTTTATTTTTACATGCATAAGGGAAATGGTTTTCCCTAGAGAAGGATAGGTTGTCAATAGGTGACTAAGGAATTTAGAGTGTCCTCCTTGTGGGGTGGACCATGCTTATGTATATTCTATAAGGGTACATTACTAGTAGTATATGGTGGTTGGTAGATCCTAGGCTTGAATCAAGATGCTTGATTTTTGATAAAAGGTAGTATGTTAGCCCGGGGATAGTAATATGGGAATTGTGGAGGTAAATTGATAAGTTGGATGAAGTTGATGACTTGGGAATTACAATAGCGATAAAGTTGTGACTTATGGGTCAGAAGTTCAGGTTGAACGGAGGGATTGGGGATCTAGTCATCGACAGGTTAGATCATGGAGCTTGCACATATCCTTGTCCCTATACTTGTACTTTAATGTTGACATGAAATTAATTATTAAATTCATGGTTTTGAAATTGGGTTTTGGCACAATTGAGGTCTTTGACACTTATTTAAGTGATTTTCCATGGGTTATGATGCATTATTCATGCTTTATTTATGTTTATGAACCTTGTGGGATACATGGGAATATTAAATGGATTTTGAGGTACTATGGGTTCCCCAATGACTTGATTTTGGTTTTGGAAATTTTATACCCTCAAAATATTTGTGAAATTGCCATTGGATATAATTTGTCATATGATTAGACTATCCTTGAATCGTTGCATTACATAGATGGTTAAGGAAACATGGATTAGGTTTTGGTTAGATTCAAATGATTTTTGAAAGGACTTGGTGTGGTTTATTTTAAATGGTTATGATTTAAATTGGAAACCTTGGAGTCAATTTGGTCTTATAGTTTTTTTGCATATCTATGCTGGGCTCTTGGTAGCATTTGGCTAAATGTGATTTTGGGTATGGGAGAACCAAGCGTCCCTGGTGTATGTCTTTGGTGATACCCATTAGAGCAGAGAATTGTGTTCTTTAGTGTAATGGGATGGAGGTTGGTGGTTAATCTTAAATTCTCTTTTAGCGCTGGACTTTAAGAAAGGTCGGGTTACATTCTTATAGCACTTATGCCTAAGTTTCGTATTTTGAGTTTACCTTTTTCCCTGTATATGAGCCTTGACCTTGTGTTAAGTCACTCATGGTATGTATTGATTGTGTTTCTTTCGGTGTCCAGTCTAAGGACTCCTCTTATGGTATGGTTTGGTTGGGATGTTTCTTCATTATGGTCTAGGTAGTTGTTGGGAAGTACTTTGTGCCCATAGTTTCGTGTCTTGTCTATGGGATCTTGGCTTAGGAGGTATGAATAACTCTTGTAATTTAGTTTCTTAAATGACTCTTCTTATGTTAGGATGGCAGTGGTTTAGGACTTATGGTGATGTGTTGAAAAGAGGAATGTAGAAGTCCCTAAGTGGGGGAGAGTCTAGGGTGACTACCAGAGTTAAGGTTTTGGAAGGTAAGGTAAGGCTGTTGTCATGGGAAATGGTTAGGAAAGAAATGGGTGGTGAAAACCCTATGAAGGTTATAAAGGGTGCTAGATCTTTTAATGGATAAATCATACTGCGGGTATACAAGTAGTAGGATTAAATATTGTGATTGGTAAATATACCAATAGTTATGTTGGGTACTTGAGATATGGTTGGAGGGGGTTTAGGTTATAGTGGTTGTATATGATTTGTCCATGTCTTTTACTCATGGTTCCCATATTATAATGGTGATGGAATCAGAGTGGTGTTTCGGGATAGATGTATAGAGTAGAACCTGGTGGTCTAAGTTAACTCCTTTTAGCATTGGATAGGCTTGAACATAGAGTTGGTGTATAGCTAGAAGCTCTCATAGTGATGTGTCTCGGTAAATTCTAAGTTGAATTGGACTTGCCCTCTATCAAGAGTCCATTCATTCGGTAATCTATGTATTGTGTTGGAGTGAGGTGTAGATGGTCCTTTGTTGGTTGGTTCCTTTGGGTAGTATTGGTATCTCAGGTTCTTTGTTCTTATGGGTAGGTCCTGAAGAGGATCTTGGGTTGGTAAGTTTGCTGGTTGCGAACGAAAGGTATGGCTTTGGTAAAAGTTCCATTATGGAACCAAAAGTTCAAGAAAATCATTGGGATGTGGGAGTAGACATGGAGTCCAAGGATCCGCGTTGGTTCTTTGTTCCAGAAATTCATGCGTTAGGTTAATGTTCTTTAACACATCTTTGTTTCCTAACTTGGTCAAAGGTGAGGAATGGTTCCTCTTGCATCTTTGTTTTCTAACTTAGTTATGGGTAAAAATGAAAGTGTTGGGGTGTAAATTGGGCTTGGGATGTGTGGTGATCTTCTTATCTTGGTTTGTATTCTTATCCTCTATTTTGGTTGGAGGAAAGTTTGATGTGTGTTTAGGTGTTATCTCATGCTTTTCCTTACCCTTACCTATCATTCAATGACAAATAGTCTTAGTGGGGGAGAATGAAATACCCCAAGTCTTAGACCCTTGCAAAATTTCTATAGTTTTGGACTCACTAGCCTTCGTACGACTCAAGGATACCACTCGTACCCTTTGGATATGAGTTAGGGGATTCCTCGAGGGTTCACTCATACCCTATGTAGTGTGCTTAACTTGGCTACTGCCCAAGATATGACTCCTCTTGGTACGAGTCATATAGAGGGATACAAGGGGTGTAAGGACTAGTAGTATATTTCCTAATGTGTTGCCTTGTAGAGTCTGCCCTAGATAAAGTTTGTGGGTATGATTGGGGGTGTCACTCGAGCCCTTAAGGTACGAATAGGGAGGTATGAATCTTATAGAAACCAGTAGGTAGGGTCTTGGAATGGTCTTTGGTACGAGTTGGGGTACCACTCATACCCTAGGATACAGATGGTAAGAGGGAGTCATACCCCCAGACGGGACTTGTTTTAAATTTTAAGTCAAGGTTAGTTTGGACATTTCCTACTCTTAAGACCTTATGTCCTCACGTAATATAACCTTTGGTAGCCTTCCATAACACTGGTTAAAGGATTAAAACACCTCAAATACTCTCTTAAACTCACTCCTTAAAGATTGGATGCTAGGCTTTCTCAAGTGTTCTTCAAACGGCTCAAAGGTCAAGATTCTGTCTGTGAATCTTCATATGTACGTCATGTACTCCTTCCCTCATCGTTAGTTCAAACTAAAGGCATATGTATTATGTTTTAAACATTTATTTATGGATAATGAATGGTGGTTTTCGAAATATATGTTGAGGGTCTTGATGCATATGGTTTGGTATTGGTTTAAACTATGTTTTTACATGCTTTTGGTAATGGTTTGCATATGTGGTTATTGGTTGGTCATGGTTTAACAAATGGGTCTTGAGTAACCCTAATTATGCTATTTTATGCATTAGTTCTGGTCTTGGTAAAGGTATGCCCTCACCATGTTTGATAAAATGCCTCAAAGAATGTTGTTACTTTATTGTTGAACTTCCATTGGGACTCTTGCATAGTTTGGTTTGGTAATGTAACTCTAAATGGTTTTGGATGGTTTAAATATTTTAATTGATATAAATTCTTTAAATGCTTGGCATGGTCTAAAATGGATTGGAATGGTTTAAAGGGTAAAGGTTTTGGTGGCCATGGTTTGTCTATTTTGAAAACTTTGTGAGATACATGGAGATCCCTCAAGTGAATGTATTAATGGAATTGGTTTAAATAGTTTGGAAGGGTAAAAGGCTAAATGGTTATGCTTTTGGGGAACATGGAAGTCCCCCAAGTGGTTTAATATGGTAAATTTAAGGGCACTTGAAAGTCCTATTAAATCTATATATGGTTTGCTGTGGATAATACTTACAAATAAGGATTGGTATAATGATACCAATATTAATGTCCTTGGTTAATAAATGGATAATGTTTTGGTTATTTGGAAATTGGTTTTAATTAGGAAATAATGGTGGGGTATGCAACAAAGTCGTGGAAGGTGGAGGTCCCGGGGGGGACCAAAATTGAAAACTCATATTTGCCGATATGAGGTTGGTCTTGGTGACCGTGTGCATAATGTCATACTATATTTTATGGGATGTACTAGTCATCCCATAGGTTTTTTCCCAGGTTGTACGGCTACACGTCCTGGGGACCTTTCAGCAGGAGGAGTTGAACCCATATAGCTCGTGGGTGGTTGAGGATGATAAAGCTACATAACCCAGGTAAAGGTTTTAAAGGCATGCTAAACCCTGTTCCCTTTCCCGACATGGTTATATATATGTAGGGTTGTATGCATTATGGATGGTTTTATTTGGCTTTGTAAATGACATTATCTTATCCTTATCCTGAGTGCATGCTAGCGTTCACCCACTAACTCGTTTATTGGCGGCTCTATACCCATGCTATGTAGGAACCGGCCATTCTACTTCTCCTGCTTAGTGATCAGATTCGGGGACAGTCGATGTTGGATTGAAGTGGTGAGCTTTAATAGTTCAGAAGGCATCTATTACATATCATGGTTTACTTTACGTATTTCTCATCTTTCTTAGACTTTGGTTTTGGCTATGGTCGGGGGCATGTTCTGACTAGGTACTCTTTGGTTTAGTCTAGAGGCTTTGTATGGACAACTGTGGACTTGGGTATGGTATGGATGGTTTATGTTATATGTATATATGTATACATATGTTGGATTATTAATATTGGTTTTGGTTATTGGTCTTTGCTTGTAGGTATCATGGCAAACAAATTACCAACCACCAGGGGTAGAGGTAGAGGCGAAGGGGCAAGAAAAGGGCTATCATAAGATGCAGATGCCCCGGCGCACAACACCCAATGAAATCGTCAAGTAATCTCTTCATCCTCCCAGTCTGAAGAGGAAGGTAAAAGAAGTAGCATCAGCAACTCAAGTTCAAGTCCAGTTGAGGAAGGGGTTGAGGTATCTAACCCCGACCAAAAGGAGAGTCCAGAATAAGGGGACCCCAATTTGGTTCGACGCAAGGATCCACAAGTGCAGGAAGCTATAAGATAGCAGGTTGAGGGTGCTCAAGAGCATTTCTACAAAGGGTTGGCACCAACAGACAGGGTAGCCATAAAGAGGTCTATTTTTGAAGAACATCAGATTGGGACAGTAAATTTGCTCAAGTACCCAGAACTTAAACGCCGATTCAATAAATAGGAGTTGGGATGGATGAGTAGACTACTTTGATCCTATCAACCAAACTTGGTACGTGAATTTTTCTCCAATTACTTGGCATTGCTGGAGAAGAATTGTCCCCCAGGAAAATCAGCTACTGACATGAACAAGCTGGACACAGTTCCTGTTTGTGGAGTTAATAGAGTGTAATACCCCGCAAAGTTCTCTCCTAGTCTGAGCCTTAGAGCATTTTTGGTAAAGCGAAAATCCAAATATAAAAATTTCAAAAAAATATCTTCCCAAGTATGAACACTTTGAATCATGTTGTATTTCTCTAATTTCAAATTTTTGTCATTTAGAGTATTGAATAAGCTTTCCATCGATACCAATTTCATCAAAATCAGACATCGGATGAGGGAGTTATGGACGTTTTACTAAATGGTATCGAAATCGCCCAGGTTTGACGATCAACTTGGCGGACCGCCAAGTCCTTGGTGGACTATCAAGTGTCCCATCAGGCAAAGACAGAACATTCCGTTTCTGGCCTCCAAGTGACGGCCAAAGTGGTGGACCGTCAAAAAGATGACGGACTGTCAAGGGGTCCGTCAGCCCATTCCTGACCCTGAGTGATAGATGATCTGGTGGACCGTTAGATTCCTAATGGATCATTACTTCAACCGTCACATCGAGGAAGAATGTCCCAGTTTTGGCACTCGAGTAACGGATGACTTGGTGGACCGTCAGTCCCTCTAACGGACCATCAGATCGACTGTCACAGACGTCGATCAGTAGTTTTCAACTCTTTTTCTTTAAACGGCATTTTGGTTATTTCCACTCTTTCCCCAACCTCTATAAATACCCACTTAAGGGTTGAAGGCCTCATTTCTTTTCTCTTCTTTCAACAAAAAACTAGGGTTTCCCAAATCAAAAATTCTCTCTTCTTCCACCAAAAATTTAGAGAGAATCAGGAGAAAAAATCAAGAATTCTTCCGAATCCTTTCAACAAAGAGTTTCCCCAAGGTATGTAGATATTGATTCTTGGATCCCTTTTATCCAAGAAGCTCAAGAACCTTTTTTCTAAATCTCCAAGATTTATGTTTATAAATTTTTAATGATTCTTGTAAGTTGAAATTGATGTTCTTGCTATGATTGAGTTGTGGTTCATATTTGTCTACAAGATTATCAAGCCTTGGCCTTAGTATGTAGTATTTGTGTGGTAAATGGATTATGTAGTTGTTGTTGATGTTGAATGACCTCTAAGATAGGATACTTATGTGGTTTGTATGAATCTATGATAATATATGAGTGGAAACATGTAAATTTGGTTGTTCATGATGAGTAGTTGGGTTATTATACTTATGCCTAAGTTGTTCATGTGAGGTTTTCGATAAAATGTCTAAGAGATTAGAAATTAAGCATTGTAGTTAAATCGTGATCTAATGACTTCTAAGATACGATTATGTGTTACGATTGTTAATATGTTCATGACTTTTGGGTGTAGAATTGGTTGATTTAGCAGAGTATGACTCCCATAGGTTGATAAAAGCTTAGAAGAAGAATATGGTCCATTATAGCATGTTGAATAGGAAGCCCCAAATTATGAGCTAGTCTATGCATGCCTAGTGTTTGATAAAATGACCAAGTGAATGAATTATTCCATGCTAGTAGGAAATCCCCAAATAAGTGTGAACCTATGCATGTCTAGTGTTTGTTAAAGGACCTTAGTGAACGAGTGGAGATGTGATGGTTGTAAATTCCCCATTATGTACCCTTTGATATATGCTAAGTTTTTAATATATGCCAAGTGATTAGCAAGTAAGCTATGACATGATAGTATGAAGTTTCCTAAGCGGTGTGAAATCCTAATACATGTTAAGACTGATATAGGTATGAAATAGTTAAGGTAAAACCTTACTGAATGGAGTACGATCTAATAGCATATTTCTTCTATGTTATTATGTTATTAATATCCTGAGATGCTTTAATAATTGTGATAATGCATTAATGATGGTGACGATTAAGGAATGATTGCGATGATACATGAATGATTATGATGATGAATGAATGCTTATGTTGATACATGAATGATTGTGATAGTGAATGGATGATCATGATGATATGAGAATGATTTTATTTTACTTTTATGTTATCGAGCCGTAGGGGTATTTATACCCGACAATAGAGCTGTTGTCTAGAGCCTGTGTCAGTTTTGTGATAATTCCAATTGAGCCATGATTCTCAGAACTCAGTGAACTATAGAACTATGTATCTTCAGACAAGTGTGGAGCTTAATCAGGCTCTGTAATCTCAGTTATCTCTGTAATCTCTGTATCGCTAGTAATCTAGCCTCCATCTTGTAATTAGCTCAGATCTAATAGAATTCAAGTGATTCAATTTTAATCTCAGAAGCAATTTGAATAATCTATTCAAGCTCTGTATCGTCAGTCAGATGCTATGATTCGATACATTTCTATCAGATACGGAACTAAGTAATCTCAGCGTTACTTAGTCATATCTCTTGAGAAATATAATCAATATCAGATTCAGCTCAGTCTAAGTTTAGTTAAGAATCAAATTAGTGTCTTTCAATTGGGAGTAGAAACTAGCACCGAGTGAGCTCAAGGATGGGGACTCACCTACTAGTGGAGGGTGTGATCCTTAGATGCGATCCTTGTGTTCCATAACTACATAGCCAGCGTATGTTGAGACATCACACCTGCTTGATGAGGGTGGATGAGAGACATCATACCTGCTAGATAAGGGTAGATGAGGTGGCTTGACCTATTATATGAGGGTTCCACCGATCTCGTATGAGGACCTGATAGATGAAGGTCATATAAAGATAATTTATTTACCCGTGGCACGGTATTGACACCCTCCTAACCTGGGTTAGAGGTTGGACCCCTAAGAGATAGTAGGGGCATGTCGGTTAAGTAACAACTTCCCATAGTTTCAGTTTTAGATTCAGTCTTAGTTTCAGAATCAGTCTTCAAAAATCAGGATTGTCAGATATAGTCATCTATCATTGTGAGGAACTCAGTTAGTTCCATTAAATTATGGACAATCCCATCAAATAAACTTGGTCTCACATACAGTTATTTGATATCATATTCAGAGATATGCCATCAGATAGTCTTGATCACAGTATCAGATTTCTATTGAGTATTCTGGTTGTCAGATTCAGATATAATCACATTTCTTATTATTAATAAAGCTTCCGAAATCATCTGTTAGAAAGATTGATCTCTAATCCTGTCAGTTGAAAGTAGTAAGTCTAAGAATTCAGTCATTGATGTAAGCACATCCAAATCCTCAGTTATCAATATCAGATAAGTCAGTGATTCAGTATCTCAGTGTCAGTAGTGAGTTCAGTCTGCAGTAAAGTGGTATCTGAGTTTCAGTATCTAGCGTTGCGATAATTGTGTTCATGTTTTGTGCATTCATGTATGTGTTCTCATGCAGTATTTTCATGACTATTCAGTTTAGATATTGCGCATGTATGAACCTTTGTATTAGCCTACCCCGTCTATATACTCGGTACATTTTTGTACTGACAAATTTGCGCTATGGTGTTTTATTTGACACCATAGGTTCAGAGGCACAGGATCTAGTTTATCCTTAGTAGTTTGGTCCCAGTCAGCAGCAGTAGCAGTGAGTCCTCTTCTTTTGAGGACGAGTCTTAGTTTACTACTATTGTTTTAGATTTTGTTTATATTGTCGATTGACAGAGTTAGTTTGGGACATGTCCCATCAAATCCACAGTTTAGATAGTTTAGAGGCTTTTCAGATGGATGTTGATGTATTAGTATTCAGTTTCAGTTTGAGTATGTATAGATGTGTTGAACCTTATGGCCAGTTTCTGCATTTATTTCATATATTATGTAGTGTACAGGTACAGATATTAGTAAAGGGTTAGCTTGTGGTCCTTCTGGTCCATAAGCATTATGTGACATCACAAGATGGGATCTCGAGGCATTACAAACTTAGTATCAGAGCCTAAGGTTCAATAGTGTCCTAGGGAGTCTGAAAAGTCACATCTAGTAGAGTCTTGTGCATGGGTATGTAGCGCGCCATATTTATGTACAAGAGGCTACAAGATGTACTTAAGAGTAATTTCCATTCTTTCAGTATACAAATCATGTAAGTGAGCATGATCTCACGTTGATCCTCAATCTAATCTACCTGCTTCTTTCAATTACAGAGTATGCCTCCTCGTAGATATTTTGTCCATAGGGTTGATGACCAGCCCCCTCAGCCAGTAGATCCTGAAAATGAGAGTGTGTCATATACAGAGTTTTGAGCAGCTTTGCAGGCACTAGCCCAGGCTGTGACTAATGTTCATGGGAACCGTCAGGCTGCAGTCCCACCTCAGCAAGATGGGAATTTTGCCGCAGCCAGGATTAGAAGCTTCATGAGAATGAACTCGCCCAAATTCTTTGGGTCAGTAATAGGTAAGGATCTGAATTTATTTCCTTAGGAGGTA
The DNA here is from genome assembly GCF_002878395.1 of Capsicum annuum. Taxonomy (NCBI): domain Eukaryota; kingdom Viridiplantae; phylum Streptophyta; class Magnoliopsida; order Solanales; family Solanaceae; genus Capsicum; species Capsicum annuum. The sequence goes on along the minus strand of NC_061116.1, from coordinate 101,119,436 downwards.
AAGAAGATCACCTAGATTATGCATGTGTCAGAGGAGGAGAGTGTTGATTTAGCATCTTATAGATTGAAAGATATTGCTCATGATTGGGTAGTGATAGGGAGGAGAGTAAAGGGGAGAATGCAGCTCCTATGACTTGGTCAGAGTTTTAGAGTGCCTTTGTAGATAGACTTTTTTCCTCTAGAGATGAGAGAGGCTAAGATAGAGGAGTTCATGAACCTAAGGCAAGGTTCCATGACCGTGAAAAAGTATTATCTTAAGTTTAACCAATTAGCTAAGTTATGCTCCTGACTTGGTAGCTAACCCTAGAGCGAGTATGAGTAAGTTTTTGTCTGGTGTATTGAGTTATGCGTTGAAAGAGTGTAGAGCTGCCATGCTCAATAGAGATATGGACCTTTCTAGGCTAATGATTCATACACAATAGATTGAGGCAGATAAGATGAATGAGAGAGAGAGGGAGTAAGAGAGCCAAGACAGGTAGTCATGGTCTATCACAGTCGGGGTCTCAAGGTGGTAGTAGATATTAGTATGGTCGGAGATTTTTAGTTCTAGCTTTGTTTTCTGCTAGTGTACTCGCACCTATATTTGGGGGTGTCAGAGTTGAGGGAGCTCCAAGCTCCAAAGCCCAGAGTAGTACTAGTAGAGTTCGTACCTACCCGTTGTGTGAAGAATGCGGTAAGAATCATAAGGGTGTATGTAGAGCCGGTAGCGATGTGTGCTTTGGATATGGCAAGACCGGTCATAAAGTTTGAGACTGTCCTAAGACAGGTCCCCGAAGTCAGCGTAGTCATCCTTCAGGCTCTCCTTGATTGGGAAAGATTCCCAGAAATAGACCCAGGTAAGTTATGAGCCCTTCATCGTTATAATATGCATTATTAGATCTTTTGCTTTTATTTTGAGCTTATATGATAGCATGAGTTATACCCGAGTTTCAGGTCTCATTCGGTCAATTATGACCCAGTCGTAGGTGCCTCGCGTACCGCTTCAGTATTTCAGTGAAGTGTGTTTAGATGGACATAGAGTTCTAAGGGGGAGATACCCCATAGTATCATGATGTTGCATGCCAATAGATTCATCCCGATGTATGATTAAATTTCCTTTATAAAGTTAGCATTAGTCATTATTGCATTGTCAAGTCGTGCTTTCAGAAGTCAGCTTAGCCGAACATTCATGCATTAGATATGCACCTTTAGTAAAAAGAATTCAGCTAGTCAGCGTGTGTTTAGTCAAGTATTCCTTGCATCAGATATGCATGCCCAGTGTGAGAACTCCATATGTCAGTCGTTCCAGTTGCGTAGTCATGCCTTGAGATGTTTTTATGTCTTGAGTGAGTTCTATTGATTTGTATTCTCAGTCTATCAAAGCGACATTCGAGGACCAATGTTCCCAAGGGGTAGATAATGTAATACCCCACAAATTTCTTTCCTAGTCTGATCCTTAGAGCATTTTTGGTAAAGCAAAAATCCAAGTCTAAAAATTTTGAAAAAATATCTTCCCAAGTATGAAACACTTTGAATCTTGTTGTATTTCTCTATTTTCAACTTTTTGTCATGTAGAGCATTGATTAAGCTTTCCATCAATACCAGTTTCATCAAAATCCAACATCGGATGAGGGAGTTATGGCCATTTTACTAAACGATATCGGAATCATCCAAGTTTGGCGGTCGACCTGGTGGACTGCTAAGTCCTTAGTGGACCGTCAGTGTCCCATCAGGCCGAGATAGAACATCCCGTTTCTGGCTCCCGAGTGGCCAAAGTGGTGGACCATTAAAAAGTTGATGAACCTTCAAGGGGTCCATCAAGTCGAAACAAAATGGCCTATTCCTGACCCTCGAGTGACAAACGATCTGGTGGACCATCAGGTTCCTAACAGACCGTCACTTTGACCATCACATCAAGGTAGAATATCCCAATTTTGGCACTTGATAGACGGACGACTTGGTGGACTGTCAGTCCCTCTGATGGACCGTCAGATTGACCGTCACAGACCTCGATTAGCAGTTTTCAATTCTTTTTCTTTAAAGGGCATTTTGGTCTTTTCTACTCTTTCCCCAACCTCTATAAATTCCCATTTAAGGGTTGAAGGACTCATTTCTTTTCTCTTCTTTCACCCAAAAACTAGGGTTTCCAAAATAAAAAAATTCTCTCTTCTTCCACCAAAAATTTAGAGAGAATCAAGAGCAAAAATCAAAAATTCTTCCGAAGGCTTTCAAGAAAGAGTTTCCCTAAGGTATGTAGATATTGATTCTTGGGTCCTTTTTATCCAAGAAGATCAAGTACCTTTTTTCTGAATCTCTAAGATTTATGTTTATGAATTTTTAATGATTCTTGTGAGTTGAAATTGATGTTCTTGCTATAATTGAGTTGTGGTTCATGTTTGTCTACAAGATTATCAAGCCTTGGCGTTAGTATGTGGTATTTGTCTGGTAAATGGATTATTTAGTTGTTGTTGATGTTGAATGACCTCCAAGATGGGATACTTATGTGGTTTGTATGAATCTATGATAATATATAAGTGGAATATGTAAATTTGGTTTGTCATGATGAGTAGTTGGGTTATTATACTTATGCCTAAGTTGTGCATGTAAGGTGTTCGATAAAATGTCTAAGAGACTAGAAATTAAGCAGTGTAGTTAAATCGTGATCTAATGACTTCTAAGATATGATTATGTGTTACAATTGTTGATGTGTTCATGACTTGGGCATAGAATTGGTTGATTTAGCAGAGCATGTCTCCTATAGGTTGATAAAAGCTTAGAAGAAGAATATGGGCCATTATAGCATGTTGAATAGGAAACCCCAAATTTTGAGCTAGTCTATGCATGCCTAGTGTTTGATAAAATGACCAAGTGAATGAATTATTCCATGCTAGTAGGAAATCCTCAAATAAGTGTGAACCTATGCATGTCTAGTGGTTGTTGAAGGACCTTAGTGAATGAGTGGAGATGTGATGGTTGTAAATTCCCCATTATGTGCCCCTTGATATATGCTAAGTTTTTAATATATGCCAAGTGATTAGCAAGTAAGCTATGACATGATAGTATGAAGTTTCCCAAGCGGTGTGAAATCCTAATACATGTTAAGACTCATATAGGTATGAAATAGTTGAGGTAAAACCTTGCTAAATGGAGTACGATCTAATACCATATTTTCTCTATGTTATTATGTGATTAATATCCCGAGATGCTTTAATAATTGTGATGATACATTAATGATGGTGATGATTACGGTATGATTGCGATAATACATGAATGATTATGATGATGAATGAATGCTTGTGTTGATGCTTGAATTATTGTGATGGTGAATGGATGATCATGATGATGTGAGAATGATTATGTTTTACTTTTATGTTATCGAGCCCTGGGGGTTTTATACCCGACAATAAAGCTATTGTCTAGAGCCCATATTAGTTTCGCGATAATTTCAATTGAGTCATGATTCTCAAAACTTCAGTTATCTCTATAGTCTCTGTATTGCTTGTAATCTAGCCTCCATCCTGTAATCAGCTCAGATCTAATAGTATTCAAGTGATTCAATTCTAATCTTAGAAATGATTCGAATAATCTATTCAAGCTCTGCATCGTCAATCAGATGCTATGATTTGATACCTTTCCATCAGATATGAAACTAAGTAATCTCAGCGTAACTCAGTCAGATCTCTTGAGAAATATAATCAGTATTAGATTCAGCTCAGTCTAAGTTGAGTTAAAAATCAAATCAGTGTCTTTCAGTTGGGGGTAGAAACTAGCATCGAGTGAGCTCAAGGATGGGGACTCACCTACTAGTAGAGGGTATGATCCTTAGATGCGATCCTTGTGCTCTAGAAATATGTAGCTAGCGTAGGTTGAGACATCACACCTGCTAGATAAGGGTGGATGAGAGATATCATACCTGCTAGATGAGGCTAGATAAGGGTAGATGAGGTAGCTTGACCTATTATATGAGGGCTCCACCGATCTCGTATGAGGACCTGATGGATGAGGGTCATATAAAGATACTGTCTTTACCCATGGCACGGTATTGATACCCTCCCAACCGGGGCTAGAGGTTGGACTCATAAGATATAGTAGAGGAATGTCGGTTAAGTAACTACTTCCCACAGTTTCAGTTTCAGATTCAGTCTTCAGAAATCAGGTCTGTTAGATACAATCATCTATCATTGTGAGGAACTCAGAGAGTTCCATTGACTTATGGACCATCCCATCAGATAGAATTGGTTTCACGTACAGGTATTTGATATCATATTCTGAGATATGTCATAAGACTGGCTTGATTATAGTATCGGATTTCTATTGAGTATTCTGGTTGTCAGGTTCAGATATAATCATATTTCTTATCATTAATAAAGCTTCCAAAATCATCTGTTAGAAAGGTTGATCTCTAATCCTATCAGTCGAAAGCAGTAAGTCTAAGAATTTAGTCATTGATGTAAGTATATCCAGATCCTCAGTTATCAGTATCATATGAGTCAGTGATTCAGTATCTCAGTGTCAGTAGTGAGTTCAGTTTGCAGTAAAGAAGTATCTGATTTTCAGTATCTAGAGTTGCGATAATTGTGTTCATTTTCTATGCATTCATGTATGTGTTCTCATGTGGTATTTTCATAATTATTCAATTTAGATATTGCGCATGCATGAACCCTTGCATTAGCCTACCCCATCTATATACTCAGTACATTTTTATACTGACACATTTGTGCTATGGTGTTTTATTTGACACCATAGGTTCAGAGGCACAGGATCCAGTTTATCCTCATTAGTTTGGTCCTAGTCAGCAGCAGTAGTAGTGAGTCCTCTTCTTTCGAGGAAGAGTCTCAGTTTACTACTATTGTTTTAGATTTTGTTTATATTGTCGGTGGACGGAGTTAGTTGGGGGCATGTCCTATCAACTCTACAGTTCAGACAGTTTAGAGGCTTTTCAGACGGATATTGATGTATTAGTATTGAGTTTTTAGTTTGAGTATGTATAGATGTGTTGAACCTTATGGCCAGTTTCCGCATTTATTTCAGATATTATGTAGTGTATAGGTACAGATATCAGTAAAGGGTTAGCTTGTGCTCCTTCGAGTCCATAAGCACCGTGTGACATTATGAGATAGGATCTCGGAGCATTACACAGAGACATCTCAGAGCGTACGTTGAAGAAATTCTTGTTTGAGGCTGAATATTAGATACCTGGTGCAATACCGGACTTGGAACATCGGTTGTTCATGCGAACTTAACAAAAGCCATAGTTAGCCAGAATATCGACAGATGGAGGAGATCCTGCATGGCTACACAATCCCTGTGAAAAGATATCCAAGTCATCATTAAGCTTTAGGGATAAGTTTTTGTGGGTAGTTGTCAGGCTGAGGTTGATGCCATCAGGTGGGGATGATCGCCTAGAACTCACTGGAGCTGTGATTGTCACTGCTTTGATTGAGGGGTTGACCGTGGATTTTGCCCACATTATTTCTGAAGAGTTGTTTTACCACGCTCACAAACTCAGACTCAGCTCCCATATTCTGTCTAACGCTGACGGCGACTCTGATGGCTTGTCACAAGGCTGACGGCTTATCACATGTCGTCGTCACGTCTTCCAGCTGAATCCCATTCTCTGTTTAAGGCTAATGATGAAGCTGATAACCTATCAGAGTGCTGACGACTTATCAGAAATGTCGTCATCCATACTTCTCTTCTATATGCTTCAGATTTTAACTCTTTTACTTCCATCATTGTTGGTTCTCTTACATCTTGACTTCCACTGCAAAATCAAAGATAAAACAATCAAAAACGACAAAAGTTGCTTAAGACTTTGCAATTATTCTCATTTAAAATCCTCAAATATGTTAGCATATGCTTACACATCAACACCCTCAACTTAAAACAATTACTTGTCCTAAAGCAAATAAAACACAACCAAGAGGATACAAAGTATATTTGCCAGTCAATCATCTATATTATCTCAAAACTATCTTTACCTTCTCCAAGGTTAATTAATTCCAAATCAACTGTGTATGCTACTGAAGAACAATAATGGGACACACAGGATTCAAGATATGGCATCAATTAAGCAACAACAACCATGCAAGTATCAAGCTTACACTATCCACACAAGTTAGAAACTAGCAACGTAACCAGTGTACCCTCACTACAAATAAGTCCTACTTCACTTATATCAGACATTACATATGTAACCATGGGGAAAATCACCAGACACTAACTCTTAGATTGAAGTTCCAATCAATGTATGCCGAATACCATAGGCTTGCCCTTATTTTCATTACCAATACTTTCAGACAAGTCAGCTAGGATCACTATAGGTCTTCTCTTTGGCATGTAATGTAGGCTAAGGGCTGGTATGATACTCGATGATAATTAAAGTGACTAGGCCTCCTTGACACTACACTAGCTTTTGGGGTCTCACTCATGCGCCTTTTTCTATTCTTCTCTTTTCTTGATCAGACTTATTCAGGATGGGTGCGGTTCTTTTCTACAATCACTTCTTTTTTTTCACAACTTTTCTTTTCTTGCTCTTTTCCATCACTCCCAGCTTTTTATTCTTTTCTTTTACTCTACCTTTCTTCATACTCATTTTACATCTCGCACCCCTATGATAGCCGCCCTCAACTTAGGCCATTTGCCTAAGTAAAGGTGCATAGTGCCCAAGGAGGACCAGGGCCAAAACAGGTTTATTATTATATAAAAATGGGATGGTGATAGGTATCATAAAAACAAATAGGCTATTCAGGCTCAAAATAGGGATCAAGGGATATTACGCATATAGGAAATGTCATTTAGGCTAAAGTGGGCTAATATCAAAATGGCCTATGATTCTTTCCTAACCCCTATCCTTCAACCTAGGTAAGACTAATCAGGAAAGTTATGAATCCAACATACAAAGGGAATTAAGTAAAATCTCACACGCACATGGCACACAAGTATATCATAAGTTACTACTTATCTGGTTTATGCAATTATTTAGAAATGGTTATCAAGTTACTAAAACTAATACCATACAAAGATGAACAGTGGTCACAATTAGATGTAAATCACACAGTTAAAGAATTAGACCGCTTGAGAGGTGTTCATAAAATAACAAAACCATGTTAATTACCTCAGGTACTTGTATTTCTCCAAGTCTACTACAAAATGTTACAACAACAACTCACCCTACACCCTCAACTTAAAATCAAAGAAAAACTAAACTAAGGGTTAGGGTATACCTGGAGTAGATCAAAAATGGGGATCATGGGTCCCTAAACCTATTACTGCATCCTTAGCTGCCTTATCTCCATCGGGAGTCCCCCCGTTCAGACACATCTAGTTTAGCAGTTGTTGGAGTCCTACTGGTTGAGACACCCACGGCTCTTGCTTGCAGGGCCTCCTCTCATTTTTTATTGTCAGCTAGTGACTTGATCATCGCCTTCCTCGTCTCCTCTTTTTTAGCCTTCTTTCTTTCCTTCTTCTCTACTTTTGTTTATTCATCACTATCAAGCCTTTCTCTTACCCTTACCTTTCTTTTCACCCTTCTTCTTTTTTTCTTCATTGGTTCCCTTGTGAGATCAAGCAATGTGATTTCACCCCTAGACTCATCAAAAGTTGGATCTGTCGACACCATAAGTTGGTGTTGTTGTAATACTCCAACATCCACCTTCACCTTGTCTAGGGCTGCTCTAAATTATGCAAGGTCTGAGCTTGATATTTCTCTTACCCATGTATTAAAACAATTTTCTAATTCATCAATTCAACTAGGTAAGGCTCGGAAGGGCTCTAGTGCTACCTTAATCCTTTTGTCTACTGCAAAGGCAAATTACTTGGCAAAAATTTGCAGCTGAACCTCGCACCACTTGGATAGTTTTGTCACTCTCCTGAAATTCATAGGATTAAAGGTAAATTTTGTGGTAGACACAACAGCTGAAGGATTTGTTTTATTTCTAGGCATTGAATCTGCTATTGCTGAGGAGGTCGGTGTTGCAACCTCAGAATCCTGCACCGCTACATTAGGTGCTGAGCTGGTACATATAACTGGTGGGTCTATTTCAATCCCTGCTTCTTTGTCAAGTGTCAATCTCAACTAATTTTCATCATATTAGATGGGTTTGTGGGTCTTCTTGGCAAGCAGTTCTTCATCCAACCCTACAACCTCAGGTACATGGGTTGCCTTACATAACCTTGTAATTAGACAAAGGAAAGAATATGCCGTGTCTGGCCTTGAGACTTGAATTTTCATCTCTTCAGCAATGGTTTCCCCAAATTTCAACTTGAGCTTAGCCACAAGACTTGCAATCAATATTGCTCTGTCGTCTCCAATGATGTTATTTTCCTCAGTAGGCATCAAATAGGTGCGCACTACACCCCACCAGAACCTTGCCTCTTGAGTTAAGGAAGCCTTAAAAATCCTTTTATTTATCTTGGTTAGCTATTCAAGTTTCCCTTCAGCTTGAGCATGGCTAACTAAGATCGTTGATTTGCACGATGCTTCAGTCGAGTGTAGAATGTAGGTGAAGTGGCTTGAGGAGTGAATTTTGGGCCATGAAGAAATCTGTTGATTGTTGTTTCTGAGATATCCACCATCACACCCTATACTGGAACTTTGTCCAACAAAGGTTGATCCACTAATTTGTCTCCTTCTTTGCACATGTTCTCCAATCTAGCCAAATAGTTTGCATAGAACTCCCGAACTGGTGTAGGGCAAAATGAGCTTTCTCTTTTCGCGGTCCATCCCAAGTCATAGTCTCAAAATTTCTACTCCACTTCAGGGTATTTGCTCAACCTAGTAATGATGATCCTCTTTTCTTCAAAGATAGGCCTTTTAACGATTCTTATTTTAGTTCTGAGAAGACCATCATAGAAGATTTTTTGTTCCTTAGGAATTTACCACCTAGCACTGTCTCGAACCTTAGGGTTCTTGTATTTAACTATAGTTTCCCAAATTAAAAATTCTTCATCATCTTGTTGCTTAGCAGAAGGGGACTCAGATAATAGTCCCTCAGATTCATATTGCGCAGACTTATGTTCCTTGGAATTAGGATGATCTGAATCATGCTCTTCAGATTTAGCATGTTCAGAATCTTATTGCTCAGAGGCCATCTGCTTATAAGCTGTATGTTCAGATGTTGTTGGCTCAGTATCACTCTCTTCACTCTTCTCTACCTCAACAAGTCGAGGTGGTTAAGGCTTTTTTAATATTTTTTTTCTTTTGCTTCCTGAGCAGTGGCTCCTCCTCTTCATAATCGGAGCCCTCATCAAAGAGTATCCGAGGTACACTTCTCTTGGTCCCTTTCTTTGTAGATTTTGGGTCCTTTCCTTTGGGTACCATTATAAGACCTGTAGCAAGAGAAAAACCATTAGTCAACACTCCAGAGTATATACACAAACACATCAGTCATTGAAGTTCTACACCCTTTGAAAGGGCTTATTAATGCTTCAGGTCAAAGGTGTGGTGACATGTCTGATAAGCTGTCATAGTTGTGATAACTTATCATGAATGTCATCAGCTCTAATGTGATTACTTATCATCCATGTCTTTAGCTCAGGACACAACCCCAACTCAACTTTAACTTGATTTTAATCCAATTTCTTCTTCAAATCCCATCACTTCGCATTTTGAGCTGAGCTTTAAGTCCTAAGCTTGCACAGCAAACTCTAGTTACTGATTTTAACACATTGGCAAGCTAAACTTGACTCAATCTTCTTGTGAACCTTGGTTCACATTAGTTTATTACTTACCAACTAAAGAGAAGAGTTAGGTTTTGATCATACCTGATAAGTACCTTCAACTTGATTACACGAGTAAGAGGAAGTAGATGATAGAAGAATTATTAATTTTGACTTTAACCCACACTCACAAGGAAGGAAGTTTTCTTTTGTTTTACTTTTAAATACTTTAGAAAGGGAATAAAATAAACTAAATATGGAAGGAAATACAACTTACAAAAAAGAAAGAAAATACGCGGGAAGGTGGAAAAACAAAGATGTGGGCTGGGTCGGATCTTTTTAATTTGGCCCAATATATCAGCTACTCTTTTACGCTTTCTGACGACAAAGGCTGATGGCTTATCATACTTGTGATATCCTATCATGAATGTCGTCAGCCTTAACAGAACATGCCTTAGATTTGATTTCTCTGACGACGAATCTGACGGCTTATCACAATTATGATAGCCCGTCAAATATTTCATCAGGAATACTTAGCTAGAAACATAGATTCAACCTTATTTGAACTAGAACCTAACTACAACAATAAATACTTTGCTGGAATATAAAAATTTTGGGTTGCCTTCCATTAGCGCTCGATTTAATATCACGGCATGACTTGGTTATCTTGACTACTCAGACTTCGTCAAGACACCCTGATGATATCTTTTTACCATCTTCATAGAATATATCCACGATTGAGAAAACACTCATCTCATTTTGCTGGGTCATGGATGAGTGTATTTGGAATCTTGCTTCTTTGTCATTGAGCCAGAAATTCAGCTCATTCAGCTCCATGTCCACTATCACTCTCCCAGTTACAAAGAATAGTCTACCCAGGATGATGGGTACTTTGAAGTACATCTCACAATCTAGGAATACAAAATCAGCAGTCATTATAAAGTCAGCTACCTTTACCAAAACATCATGTAATATGCCCACTGGCTATTTTATAGACCTATCTGCCATTACCAACCGCATACTTGTCGGGGTAGGATTCCCCAAACCCTGCTTCTTGTACACAATAAGTGGCATTGGGTTTATACTTGCTCCCAAATCACATAGAGTTTTTGTAAAACTCAGGGATCCAATAGTGCATGGGATGGTAAATTCTCATGGGTTTGCCTTTTTCTGCACTAAAGACCTTATGAAGATATCATCATAATGATGGAGATTGTCCTCTGGCTCAGGGATAACCTTCCATTTCTTCGTGACAAGGTCTTTCATAAACTTAGTATATCCTGGTATTTGCTCAAGTGCCTCCACCAAAGGCACATTTATTGTTAGCTGCTTCAACATCGTCATGAACTTGCTAAACTTTGTATCATCAGCTTTTTTCTGCAATCATTGAGGAAAGGGAGGTGGTGGTCTTGGTAGAGTTTTTACCACTGCCTTCTTTTATTTCTCTTTCCTTTTTTTCAAAGCATCATAAGAACCATCCAGCTTTTCAGACTCCACTGGAACACCTTCTTATGGTTCATCATCAACTACCTCAGCAACTATATTTTTTCCCACAGTAGGGCCAGGTAATATCTTACCACTTCTAGTGGTAATTGCCATACATGACCCATTATTCCATGGATTTTGGACTGTATAACTAGGTAATGTTCCATTCTTTCTTTGATTCAGTGCTGTGGAGAGTTGGATCATTTGCTATTCCAGCTGCTTGATCAAAGCAGAGTATGAGTTTACCAACTAACTAATAGATGACATATCGGTCTTTATGGTAGTCACTTATAAGTTGGTAGCCTCCATTCTCTTTAAAAATTTAGCAATCATGTCCTCTATGGACATCTTTTTAGAACTTATTGTAGCAGCCTCATGATTTCCAGGAGGGACATAAAGCTCGGTCCTATCATTATTGCTCCTCCAATTTCCCTACTCCCTATCTTTATAACTAGCCTCACGATTTACAAGAGGGATATATAGCCTCACATGTAAGCGATCTTTGTCAATATATAACCCAACTAGGTTAGGGTCAAATCCCATATGGGAATATGGTGTGAATCTGAGTTGTATGCGAGCTAATCAACTGAGTTAGTAGTTTTTGGTAAATTGGGGGTTATGAGAATTTAGCAAATAATTGTTGTTCACTTTAGTTTTAGTGTTTGTAATTAAGAGTTTATGGAAAACCAAAATTATGTTCACTATGAGTTTTGGTACTTGACAGATGCTAATAGTGATTGAAGATTCTCACGATAGGTAGTAACAACAGATTGTCTTTATAAAAGTTATGCCTAAATGTCTCTCGACCTACTTAAGCATTTATTTATCTAATCCTCTCGGACTTAGGGAATTTATATTCACTGACCAGACTTCGCCTCAGGCTGATTAACCTTTTTACAACATCAATTATTAAACGGAAGGTTGGTAGCTTTCAAGTTTCTGTTAATAATTCACTTCCTACTATAGTTGATTTCTTATCTCAAGCAAACTAAAGTAGGTGCTATCTATCATTTGCAACCAATAGACAATAATTAAAACCTCAAAATTATCAAGGTGTCCTATTACCTTTAGAATCTTGAACACTTAGCAACTTACCAAGACCTAACCCATAGATCCCATAATTTGGGTTCAAGGGATTTAGCCTCTCATAATGTAATAATCGATACAACAAGTTGAATTCATAATTTGAAAGATGAACTTACAGCAAGATAAATAGCAATGAGTGTTTCTCAGATTAGATCAAAGTAGAAATCCCTAAATATTGATGATAATCTTTTCAAAGTTAATTGTTTTATTCAAGCCAATAAACTAGAAAGAAAATAACAAAAATACCTGCGTTCCAAAAATAGGTTTAGAAGAATAGTCCCCCTTAAAAACCCTAAACTATGCCTTAAATACTTCAGCCTAATTATGGAAACAAAATCACAGAGTGCAGTTTTTTTCTTAGATTAGGTGACTCTATGCGTGACACCTTATCAGGAGGCTGACGACTTATTACAGATGTCGTCATCTCCTCTTTATTTTTGACAATTTCTTCTAAGGATGATGGTGAATCCTAATGGCTTATCAAAACTGTGATGACATATTAGACATTGTTATCACTTATCTACCTCAGCTCCCATGTTCTATCTAAGGCTGACGATGACTCTGACGGCTTATCACAAGGTTGATGGCTTATCACATGTTGTCGTCACTTCTTCTAGATGAATCCCATTCTCTATTTAAGGTTGATAATAAAGTTGATAACCTATCAGAGTGTTGACGACTTATCAGGAATGTCGTCAGCCATACTTCTCTTCTATTTACTTCAGATTTCAACTCTTTTACTTCCATCATTGTTCGTTCTCTTGAATCTTGACTTTCACTACAAAATCAAAGAGAAAACAATCAAAAATGACAAAAGTTGCTTAAGACCTTACAATTATTCTTATTTAAAAGCCTTAAATATTTTAGCATCTTTTCACACATCATGCTTAAGGTCCATTGAAGGTATCAACCTATAGATGAGGCAAATTGGGAGGTCGAGTCTGATATGCGTAGTTCTTATCCTCAGTTTTTTTGTGATTCAGGTATTTCTTTTTCCTTAGTTTGAGGATAAACTAGATTTTAGTGGTGGATGATATAATGACCTAAATTTTGATGAAATATGTGTTTCTATATGATTTGACCATTTTACCCCTCCTCATGGTTCTATTATATTAAATTTGGGGTATGGGGATGATTAACACAATTTTTGATGTATTTTGATGTGATTTATTTGATATTGTGGTTTTTTGTGGCTTCAAGATCCTTATGGTTAACTTTAGTTAACATCTTTTGATCTGTGCGATGGATGGAAAAATAAACTACGCCAGAAGATCTAGAAAGTCAATCTTAGGGTGGTAACATTGTTGGTGTAGTTTTTTGGCATTTAAATCTCATTTTGACACTCAGTCTGGAAAGTTGTAATTTTGAGTTTTGGGGGTCAATTTTGTGGCCTCCAAACATATGTTATGATCATGAAACTTATCTACGATTGTGATACCCTTGAAAGGCTAGGTACAACGATCTCAATTCTGGTCCCTGATTGCTATGCCGGGGTGTATAAATATCTGGTTGTTGCTATTTTCACTATTTTTGAGACTTTGAGTTTGGGTTTCATGATTTTGAGCTATTTCTTCTACTTCTAAGCTTGGGTAAGCTCCATAACACCCATTTCAATCATTTTCTTCAATCTTTATCATCGAATTCTTGTTTTATACTTGAATTAAGTATAGAATTTAGGGATTTTGGCCCGTAAGGCCTAAAAATTGTAATTCTGAAATTTAAACTCCAGTTTCTACCCTTTTCACTTGAATGAGTTTCTAACCTCATAATTATCAATTTTTCCTCAATTTCATTTCTAAAACAACTTTGATTCTTGATTTTAAAATTGATTTTGGGGATTTTTATCCGATAAAGCTTGAAAATAGTTTTTCTTTAATTTGGAACTCGTTTTTAACTTATTTTTGCTTAGGTTTTAAGATGCAGACTCCTAAAAATATGGGAAACATATTTTTGATATAAAATTACAACTTTGCCTTTTTTTTTTTTTCAAAAAACTCATTTTAGGGATTCGTTTTGATCCCAACTTGAAATTTGAAAATCTAGGTATCATTGGCTTTTTTAATGTGTATATTCTATGTTTCTATATTTTAGTTGATGTTGGGTCCATTTGTGAGGATTAATATTATGGATTGAAGGCTTTTATTTTGGTTTTTGGCATTCGAGGTAGATTATGGCTTAAATTCTTTCAGACTGGGTTGGGTAGTTAATTTTGGTATAAAAATATGTTAAGGGTGCGGAAACTAATTATGAAAATGGCTATCTTAATGTGTTGTGCTTGTGTGGGGCCTATATGTGATGTTAGGTTGTGGTTTTAGAACATTATATGCTATTTGTGGCCATGTGGGGTCTATGTGATAATGATAGCCTTGTATACATGATGATAATTGTATCTTGTTTGGTAAAAAATGTGTTGTAGTACCAATTATATGTTGTGATATACTCATATTCTATTGGCATATAAATTATGTTGGATTTCATAGATGGTTGGAAATAATGAGTGGATATTTGGATCACGTGATAATATATTGGTTGGTTCTAGAAATACTCATTATGGTTGGTTATGAGCATTACATCCTCATACTCATTCTTGAGACATTGGTACCACCGTGGAAATATTGGGAAACACTAATAACACCTTTTTCTGATAGAAAATATGGCATCTTATAAAACCTTCCTTGAGGGATATTTTGGGGAGGAGATACGAATATATGTCGATTTTATACGGGTTGACGACCCCCCCATATGTCTAATATCTTGTATCTTTTAGCTCCATAAGTATATACAAAAACTGTGCGATGATCTCAGTGGTTGTGCGATAGCCTCATACATTACATAGTCATCATTATCATCATCATCAATATTCTTATTATATTTACTTTATTATTCTTGTGATATAATTGTATATATTATTTGACTTATTACCTATCCATTATTCTATCTTCCCTTCTATGTACTTGATGTTTCCATATACGTTGTCTCTTTTCCTTGCTTATATGTGGTATAAATGTATACTTGTATTCCTTTCTGGTGTTTTGTTGTGTTATATGTGGATATTATAGAACAATTAGTGCAAGTGGTGTGGGCTACCATTGTTGGTCCTTTTTTTTACTACAGGTGATGTGCCCTTTAGTGTGTATTTTGTATGTTTTATTTTCTAATTTGCTCAATCGGCATATGATACCTACTGAGTACAAGTGGACTGTACTCACTCCTACTTTACCCTTTTAGTGCAGATTTAGGTTTTGCTGCACTTCTCTGTGTTTGATTTTAGGCATCATTTAGAGATTTTCAAGGTAGTGGTTGATTTTAGGCATTTGAAGTCTACTTCTATCTTTCCTTATTGGATTATGTCTTTATTGTATTTTAGAGATTGAGTAATATCCTATTTTGGATGTCTTTTGTATTTGACTTTGAGTTGTACTAGTTATGTTCTTAGATTATGACATTAGGTTTTGGGATTTGGTATTATTGAGTATGTTTCTTTTCATATTTTTTAAATTGTATGGTTCAGCTTCACTCTAGAAGCATTGCCTTAGGGTTATTTTTGTGTTTTCCTCCTTGTGTATCAGTTTGGATGATAGGCTTACTTGTTAAGGTTCGCCATGACAAGTGCCATCATGACCTTAGAATTTGGGTCCTGACAAATTGGTATCAAAGCAGCTAGGTTCATTGGTCTCAATGGTGTAAGAATATGATATCTAATAGAGTCTCACAGATTGGTACATAGATGTTCGTGTCTATCTTATAGATCCTATAGGATGTCTTTGGGAAATTTCTCTTATTTTGTTTCTTATCATGTAAATTTCTTTCATACCTTGTGTTCTAATTCATATTTCACTCTTTTTCTATACAGATGGTGATGACTAAATCTCGAGAGGTTAGAGATACGGAGCCTTTATCTGAGGAGAGATCCCAGTCTAGAAGGAGAGTTCCAAGTTGTAGACCAACTCAAAGTAGTGGACAGGCAAGTAGATCTACCCTATCTAGGAGTAGTGCGAGAGGATTTACCCCTGAGCCTTATTTTAAGCATATTGGAGGTATAGGTCCTACTTTAGTTTTATTGAGTTCTTCTACCTCAGTCTTAGAGGGGTTGTTGGTTCACTTGTTGACCTATTTCAAGGATGCTCCTTTGGATGCACTTGCTATTCCTCCCGTTCCTTGTATGGATCTACCAGTTGCACCTGCTTTCACTCTTGGTACTCCTCAAACCCTGAGTACTATTCCTATTTCAGTGTCAATGTCCGAGTATGGTACTCTGAGATTAGGAGTTTAACCTTCATCTATGTTACCTCCCTAGATGGGATCTCAGCCTACCAGATTCACCATGCCGCCTCTTATTGCAAGTACAATTTTGTCATCTGAGGATTAGAAGAGGTTTAAGAGATTTACTTGTTTGGGTCTTCCTAAATTTAGTGGTGCTGTGTGTGAGGATACCTATGAGTTCTTTATTGATTGTTAGGAGAAGTTGTATAATTTGGGTTCTCTTGAGTTATATGGGGTTGCTTATACACTTATTAGTTGACAGATATTGGTAGAGATTGGTTGAGTCACTTGTTCATTGCAGACTTCTTGTTTCTCTTGAGATGACTTGGATCGAATGAGAGTTATGTTTCATCACCTGGAGCAGGGCTTCATAACTATTGCAGAGTATGAGGAATGCTTCCATGCCTTGTCTAGATATTCTTATACCAGTATTTCCACAGAGTCTGAAAAGATTCAAAAGTTCATAAAAGTATTGGACTCTCTTTAGTTAGATACGTCTTAGATGTTGTATTTGGAGCATCTTTTTAGAGTTTAGTAAATCATGCTAAGATGATTGAGAGTATTCTATGAGCATCTCAGGGAAACACCAAGAAGGTGCCCCATTTTGGTGAGATCAGAGGTTAGGATTCTCTAGCCAGATATTTTAGAAGCTCTCGTGGGTATTATGGTAGACCAGTACAAGCAGCCTTGTAGATTTTGGGTAGTGGATCTTCTAGTCCAGGAATTTAGGGTGGCCATCCAAGCCTAGTGGTTCCTTCTCCTATATAGTCAGGTCGTCGAGGTTACTTTGTGTGTGATGAGATTGGCCATGTAGCCAAGGACTATCACCGTCATGTTCTTAGAGCTACTCCTATTTAGTTATGAGAGTTAGGGGATCTACTAGAGGTGCGAGGGGAAAGGGTAGTGGTACCTATGGTATTAGTTGTAGGTCCACTCAGCCAGTTGGTGAATGGGGACAGTGCTATGCTATACACGCCAGACCAGAGGCAGAGGCTTCTGATATTATGATCATAGTTATGATTTCCCCTTTTGTTTCAGATTTGCTTCTATGTTATTTGATCTGGGATCAACTTTCTCCTATATGTCTACATATTTTACTTCAGGTTTTGATTTTGTTAGTAAACCTCTTTCCACAGCTATTCATGTATCTACCCTAGTAGGAGATTTTTTAGTGGTGGATTAGGTGTACCGATCTTGTATTATGAACTTTTTTTGGGCATGAGACTTGGGTAGACTTGATTATGTTAGATATGGTTGATTTTGACGTTATCTTAGGTATGGATTAGTTGGTTCTAGATTGTTATGCTATGATCATGACTTTAGCTTTGCCAGGTGTGCCGAGGATAGCTTGGAATAGTCCAGTTTATTTTGGTCATAAGAGGGTTATATCTTATGTTCAGGCTCATCGATTGGCTGAGAATGGATATTTGTCTTACTTGGATCATATTTGTGATACTAGTGTTGTTTTACCTCTTTCTTCAGATTTTGTTCGTGTTGTTAATGAGTTTATGGATGTGTTCCCTATGAATTTGCCTTGTGTGCCTCCAAATTGTGATATTGATTTTTCTATTGATGTTGAGCTTGGCACTAAGCCTATTTTTATTCCCCCTTATAGGATGGCCCTAGCCGAGTTAAAGAAATTAAAGGATCAGTTGCAAAAAATTTTTGATAAAGGATTTATCTAACCTAGTATATCACCTTGGGGTATCCTTTTCTTGTTTGTGAATAAGAAGGATGGGTCTATGCAGATGCGTATTGATTATTTATAGTTGAATAAGGTGACAATTAAGAATACATATCCTCTTTCTCATATTAACGATTTTCTTAATCAGCTTTAGGGTGCCGTAGTGTTTTTGAAGATTGATTTGAGGTTCGAGTATCACTATTGAGGATTAGAGATTTAGATATTTCAAAGACATCTTTTTGAACTCAATATATTCATTATGAGTTCTTGGTCATGTCCTTTGGGTTGACCAATGTCCCAGCCGCATTCATAGAGTTGATGAACCAACTATTTCGACCATATCTTGACTCCTTTTCTATTGTATTTATAGGTGATATTTTGGTTTATTCCAAGAGTGAGATTAATCATGAGGAATATTTGAAGATTTTGCTACAGAGATTGATAGATGATAAGTTGTTTGCCAAGTTCTCCAAGTGTGAGTTTTAGTTAGAGCTTCTTTTTTTCTTGGGTCATATGGTGACTAAGGAGGGTATTATATTTGATCCAACAAAGATTGCAGTGGTTTGTGATTGGTCTAGGACTACTTTGCTCATCGAGATTCAGAGTTTTATTGGCTTGGTAGGTTATTATCAGTAATTTACTAAGGCTTTCTTATCCATTGTAGCTCCATTGACCAAGTTGACTCAGAAGAAGATTTCCTTTTAGTGGTCTAATGCTTGTGAGGTGAGATTCCAAAAGCTCAAGGATTTGTTGAATTAAACTCCTATCTTGACTTTTCCCAAGGAGGGTGTGGGTTTTATCATCTTTTGTGATGCTTTAGGTGTTAAATTTGGTGTGGTGTCGATGCACGAGGGTAAGGTAATTGCTTATACTTCTCATTAGTTAAAGCTCCATGAGAAGAATTATCCTTCCCATGATTGGAGTTGTACGCAGTTGTTTTTGCTTTTAAATTATGGAGGAACTATTTGTACAGAGTTCGTTGTGAAATTTTCTTAGATCATCATAGGCTTTAGCGCTTCTTCACCCAGCGAGATCTTAATATGAGACAATTTTATTGGCTTAAGTTTCTTATGGATTGTGACTTGACTATTCTCTATTATCCGAGCAAGGCTAATGTGGTTATGGATGCCTTGAGCTGAAAGTTAACTTGCTTGAATAACATGGCACATATTTTGACCTAGGTGAGGCCTTTGGCCTTAGATGTTCAGTCTTTAGCTAACCAGATAGTTAGACTAATATTTCAACACCGGGTATGTTTTGGCATTTGTGGAGGCTAGGTTTTCTTTGATGGATCAAATTCGAGCTCATCAATTTGATGATATGGGGTTGTGGTTGATTCGGGATAAGGTGTTGAGTGGTGATGCTGAGGAAGCCTTAATTCTGATGGTGTTCTGAGGATTGGAGGCCGGTTTGTACGCCGAGAGTGGATAATTGGATTAGATTGATATTAGAGGAGGCCCATTGTTCTAGGTATTCCATCCACCTAGGAGTGACTAAGATGTATCATGACTGGAGACAACATTACTGGTGGGGTGGTTTGAGGAAGGACATAGCAGATTTTGTAGCTCGTTGCCTTTGTTTCCAACTGGTGAAGGCCGAGCATTTGAGACCTGGTGGATTGCTTCTGAGATTACCTATTCCCAAGTGGAAGTGGGAAGGAATAACTATGGACTTCATGATCGGATTTCCTTACACTTTGCATGGTTCTGATAGTGTTTGGGTTATTGTAGATCGAGTAACTAAGTTTGCTTATTTCATTCTGGTGCAGGTCTCTTTCAGTGCCGAGAGGTTGGCCAGTATCTACATTCATGAGATTGTGTATTTTCATGGGGGACTATGTCTATCATTTCAGATCGAGTTTCTGTGTTCACATCTCACCTTTGGAAGACTTTTAGGGATAATTTGGGTACTCGGGTTGATCTTAGTGTCACTTTTCAGCCTCAGATTAATGGCTATTTAGAGAGTACTATTCAAGTTTTGAAGGATATGCTCTGCACTTATGTGATAGATTGGTGGCCAGTGGGAGCAGCATTTAGACTTGGCAGAGTTTGCATT
Source organism: Capsicum annuum (assembly GCF_002878395.1). NCBI lineage: Eukaryota > Viridiplantae > Streptophyta > Magnoliopsida > Solanales > Solanaceae > Capsicum > Capsicum annuum. The sequence goes on along the minus strand of NC_061116.1, from coordinate 101,099,225 downwards.
TAATAATAGCTATCATTCCAGTATCTATATGGCTCCTTTTGAGGATTTGTATGGTAGGCATTTTCGCTCTCCAGCAGGCTGGTTTTAGGTTTCTGAGGTTAGACTTTGAGGTATGAACTTTCTTTGTAAGTCTTTGGATAGAGTTCAGATCATTCAGGAAAGGCTTCGAGTGGCTCAAAGTAGGAAAAGTGCTACGCAGATCATAGAATTTGCGCCTTGAGATTTGGTGTTAGTGATAGTGTTTTTCTTTGAGTTTCACCCATGAAGGGTGTGATGAGGTTTGGGAAAAGGGACAAGCTTAACCCCAGGTATATTGTCCCATTTGAGATTCTTCAGGCTGTTGGTAATATGGCTTATGAGTTACCTTTGCCCCCAATTCTATCAGCTGTTCATCCAGCTTTTCATGTTTCCATGCTTCAGCGTCACATTCTGGATGAGTCTCATGTCATTCGTTAGGAGTCAGTTCAGTTAGATGAAAGGTTGTCTTTTATTGAGGAGCCAGTCTCAATATTGGCTAGGAATGTTAGATGGTTACACTCTAGAGTTATTCCTATGGTTAAGGTCCAGTGGAGGCATCGACCTGTAGATGAGGCAACTTGGGAAGCCGAGTTTGATATGCGTGGTTCTTATCCCCAACTTTTTTTTGATTAAGGTATTTCCTTTTCCTTAGTTCGAGGACAAACTATATTTTTAGTGGTGGATGATATAACAACCAGAATTTTCAAGAAATATATGTTTCTGTATGATTTAACTATTTTACCCCTGCCCCCTGTGGTTGCATTGTGTAATTTCTGGGGTGTGGGGATAATTGGCATGATTTTTTATTGGATTTATGTGATATTGTGGTTTTTGGTTACTTTGACAGCCTTATAGTTAACTTCAGTCAACATCTTTTGATCTATACGATGGATGGCAAAACGGACTGTGCCAGCATATCCGGAACGTCAATTTATGGTGGTAACATGGTTGGTATCATTTTCTTGCTTTTAAACATCATTTCGACCCTTGATTTAGAAAGTTGGCATTTTGAGTTTTGGGGTCAGCTTTGTGAAAATAACATCTTTTAAAAAATCTAATATTACCATTTACTCCGGAGCGTCGAATTTGATAGGGTAGCATAGTTCTTTTGCGTCACGAGATTCCAGATCAATCTTGAGGCACCCGCAGAGACTTGGAATACACCAAGTCCCCAGCTGGTGGACCCACGATCGCTATGCTCCTATCGCGATCACGATTGGGGCCTATAAACATATGCCGCAATCGCGACACTTATCCATGATCACAATACCCTTGACAATCTAGGTACTGCAATCATGACCCTGGTCCGCGATTGCAATGCTTGGGAATATAAATACCTGGTTTTCTCTATTTTTTACTATATTTAAAACTTGGGAGCTTAGGGTTTCATGATTTTGAGCTATTTCTTCCACTTCTAAGCTTGGTTAAGCTCCATAACACCCATTTCAATCATTTTTTCAATTTTTATCATCTAATTATTGTTTTAAACTTTATTAAGTATAGAATTTGAGAATTTTGGCCTATAAGGACTAAAAATTATAATTCTCGAATAAACCCTAATTTATACCCTTTTCACTTGGATGAGTTTCTAACCTCATAATTATCAATTTTTCCTCAATTTCATCTTTAAAACAACTTCAAATTTTTATTTTAAAATGGATTTTGGGTATTTTTACCCAGTAAATCTTGAAAAGGGGTTTTTCTTTGATTTGGACCTCATTTTTAACTCGTTTTCGCTCGAGTTTCAAATGTAGACTCCTAAAATTATAGAGAACATATTTTTGATATAAAATTCTAATTTTGCTATTTTTTAAAAAAAATCCCTTTCCAGGGATTCGTTTTGACCCCAACTTGAAATTAGGAAATATGAGTATCGTTGACTTTATTTTGATGTGTAGATTCAATATTTCCATGTTTTAGTTGATTCTAGGTCCGTTCGCGAGGACTTAGATTGCAGGTTAAAGTTTTTTATTCTTATTTTCAAAATTCGAGGTAGGTTATGGCTTAACATCTTTCAGACTAGGTTAGGTAGTTAATTTTGGTACAAAATCATGTTAAGGGTATGGAAACTAATCATAAAAATGGTTATCTTAATGTGTTGTGCTCATGTGGGGGCCTATATGTGATGTTAGGTTGTGGTTTTGGAACATTATTTGCTATGTCTGGCCGTGTGGGGTCCTATGTGATACTGATAGCCTTGTATACATGATGATAATTATATTTTGTTTGATAAAAAGCTTATTGTGGTACCAATTGTGTGTTGTGATGTATTCATACTCATTTGGCATATGAATTATGTTGGATTTCATGGATGGTTGGAAATAATGAGTGGATATTTGGCTCGCGTGATTATATATTGGTTTGTTGTGAAAATACTCATTGTGGTTGGTTATACAAATACTCATTATGGTTGGTTGTGAGCATTACATCTTCATACTCATTCTAGAAACATTGGTACCACTGTGGAAATATTGATAAACACTAGCAACACTTTTTTCTAATAGAAAATGTAGCATCTTCTAAAACCCTTCCCGAGGAATATGCCGGGGAGGAGATACGGATATATATGGATTGTATATGGGTTGACGAACCCCCTATGGGTCCTACGTCTTGTAGCTTTAGCTCTATAGGTGTATACGAAGATTGTGCAATGGTCTCAGAGGTTGTGCGAAAACCTCGTTCATTACACAGTCATCATCATTGTCAACATTCTTATTATATTTACTTTGTTATTCTTGTGATGTGATTGTATATTCTATTTGACTTGTTACCTATCCATTGTTCTATCTTCTCTTACTTGTACCTGATATTCTCGTATATGTTGTCTCTTTTCCTTGCTTATATGTGGTATAAATGTATACTTGTATTCCTTTCTGGTGTTTTGCTGTATTATATGTGGATATTATAGAACTGTCAATTCAAGCGGCGTGGGCTACCGTTATGGGACATTTTTTGATTGGAAGTGACATGCCCTTAGTGTGTATTTTGTATGTTTTATTTTCTACTTTTCTTGGTCGGTCTATCATACCTACTTAGTACAAGTGGACAGCACGTATTCCTACTGCACCCTTTCGGTGTGATTCAGGTTTGAATATGCCTCTCAGAGTATGATTTCAGGCCTCATTTGGAGTTTTTCAAGGTAGTCATTGATTTCAGGCGTCCGGACTCTTCTTCTATATTTCCTTATTATATTGTGTCCTTATTGTATTTTAGAGACAAAGTTATATACTATTTTAGATGTCTTTTGTGTTTAATTTTGAGCTATACTAGTTATGTTCTTACACTATGACACCAGTTTTTGGGATTTGGTATTATTGAGTATGTTTCTTTCCGTATTTGTTATAATTAGGTGGTTTGTCTTCATTCACGAAGCCTCACCTTGGGGCCATTTTTGTATTTCCCCCCTTGTGTATAGGTTTGGATGATAGGCTTACAAATGCCATCATGACCCTTGAATTTTGGGTCGTGACACTAATGTTATAGATCAAGAGTTTTATAAAGTATTTAACTTACCTCTCCAGTTATTATTCACAGGTCAAGGGCTTTTATAAAGTATTTCTCTGTGGTATCAATATCTCATGAAGCATATATATATCAAATGAGGATGAAATGTTCACAACCAATCTACAAGAAGATGATAATCAAATGTCAATGATTCATGATATAGGCCCTTACTAGTCCCTACCAAGATAAATAATCATGTGAGATATTAAAATATTATTTTAAAACCCCTCTCTTGGGTATTACTATCATGATTAAGGCAATTAATGCTTAAAGAGGGACTATAATATATATTCAAGCCCCCGCACGGGCATCACAAAAAGCAACATGGCATTTAATGCACAAATAAGGTGTATGATGTTAAATAAAGCCCTCACGGGAAATATACAATATAAATTATCTTAAGTGTATAATAATATACAATTAAGCACTCACAAGAAAGCATGATAATAATAATAACCTCAAAATATAGTTACCATGGCTAATTACCCAATCTATAACATACTTTTTATGTTCGTTAACTGCCTAGCCCAGTCTGAAGAAAGTTAATTCATAACCTACCACGAATTATCCAAATCCAAGACTAGAACCTTCAAAGCCATAATACCTTTCGAATGATTTTGGAATAAGCTTAAAATATCAAATATATAATCTGTGTTAAAAAAGCTAATGATAGACATATTAGCTATAATTGAAATGGGTCAAAAAATAATTCATTAAAATGGTTCACAAATAAAAGAGGTACACTAGAATTTTATGAAGATTATTGAAGTCTATAATTGAAAACCCACACAAAAGAAGTTAAAAACAAAGCTCAAATCAAAGAAAAACTATTGTAAAGCTTTACTGGCAAACCCCCCCAAAATCAAATTTGAAATTAAGGTTTTAAAGCTATTTAAATGGGAATAAGAGTTTTTATCTTACCCAAGCTTAAATGGTGAACAAAATCCTAAGAATTTCTCTTTCCCAAATCTTTGAGGTCCAAATATGGTGAAAAATCACAAAAATATAGTATTTAATTGTTCTGTGAACAGTACCTTGCGAATATGGTCAACCCTTTACATTTGCGAGGGTTAATATTGACCAGGCTAATTAGTTAGCCTCCTCATTTGCGAATGATGGTACCCCAGACCCATCTCATTTGCAATTTTTTTGTGACGTTCACGAATAAGGAGGCAACCCAACCCAGAGTAACAGACCTTCGCAATCACCATAAAGGATTTTATCTTTCTCCGCATTCTTAGCCAGGGTCCAATGAAGGATGGGTTAGACCTTCAACAACTTTTCTAATTTTTCAAGTTGAAAATATCTCTAAACGAACCCTCAAGATTTGTTTAGAATGCCACAGAAACAAACCATATATGCTTCTAGACTTTTCAATGTTATGGACTCAGTGGCAACGCTAGATTTTTGAAAAAAGATTGTTTTTAACAATTTAGCCTATGGGACCCTATTTTGGCTCATTCTTCTATTATCAGAAAAAATGGTCAAAATGCAAAATAAAGGGTCCAAACTTGAACCAACTCCGCTACTAACCCAAAATTAACATTCCAAATCTAATAAAATTGTCCAAATCTCCATTTGTCACTCGAAACACAAAATGTTGACCAAAGTCAAACTAAGGGTTTATAAAGCCTCTAAGAGTATCAAAATCTCCCAAATGAATTGAAGACCATTCCAAACATCCCCACACCTCATAACCAACATATAACAACTATGGAAAAGGGCAAAATAGTTAAAATACATTAAAGGAAATTGCTCACAGTCAATTTTGTTACATTATCCACCACTAAAGCATTAGTTCATCCTCAAACTAAAAAGTAAAAATGGTACTTGAGGCAGTAAGAACTGAGGGTATTTATAACATGTGTTTGACTATACCTCCTAAGTAGCCTCCTTAATAGGGTGGTATCTCTACTGGACCTTCACTAAATCAATACTCTTAGACCTCAACTTCCTAGTCTACCTGTCTAGGATATTAATAAGCTCCTCCTCAAAAGATATCATGGTCTAACACAATAGAATCCCACCAAATCACATGGAGATCATTTGGATGATACCTTTTCAACATGGATATATGAAATATAGGTTGAAAAGGTATGTGTGATGTATTCATAGCACTTTAGACACTTAAAATAATGAAAAGATGCAAGTTACTTAGGTTTTTTTGTTAGATATGATGGGGTTTATGTTATATTTTGTAGGAAATTAGGTTTTGGAGCTATTCTAGAAGAAAGGAGTGAAAGTTGAAGTTTTGAGCCACTGAAGTGGGCACTACGGACCGTATGTTATACCTATGATATAAAGGTTCCAAAGTAGGTGGAAAAAATTAGAGATCTAGTATCTCAGAAGTTCAGAAAAGAAGATCCTGTCAGTAACAGAGGGCACCTACATGTCCATAGGTGACTATGTAAGTTGTAGAAGACTGAGAGTTCAAGAGACTTTGAAGGAACGGGGCACCTACTTGGGACCACCTACGGTCTGTAGGTGGCCTAGTAAGTGGCCACCGACTTTTGTTTTCCTCTTTTGTTCGAGAATAGTTTCCTAGGGGTTTCTTGTATTCTATAAATATCTTTTTGGACTTTTTAGTTAGTTTACGCATTTTATATAATTACAAACATATATTTGATTGTAGGATTTGAGTTTAATCTTGGGATTTCTTTGTATTGATTTTGTTTTTTATTCAGTTAAAGACTTTGGGTTTTATTCATTGAGAATTGTGATATTGTTTGAATGTATTTAATTATGAATTCCTTTGATTATTTCACAACCATGAGTGGCTAATTCCCTTAGCTACAGTTGTGGGAACTCTGGCTAAATAAGAAAGTAAGGGAAGTGTTCAGGCCTTCTAGATAAGTGCTGCTTCATGTATTGTTATTTTCTTTATACTTATTGCATTCTTAATAGTTGTAAATATTAGGATCCATCCTATATTCACTATGAACTTGAGAGGGAGGTAAAGATTAGGAAAAAGAGATCATAATAATGATTTAGGGTTAATTTCTGAAATAAGCTTACCTTTGTTATCTACTTAAGAAGATCAACTTATATCTAATCAAATTGAGACCAAGAGAAGATAATTGAAATTGGGCTCCAAGGTAAGGGTTAGCAAAGTGATGCTCTAAGACTAAGAGGTGATGAGTAAAATTTACCAAAGTATGCTGAGAGGAGGTTGGTGTTACATAACTTACCAGATTCTACCTACACAATAGTTGATAGTTGGATTGAGCATGAGAAGCCTTCCGAGTTAGAAGACAGTGGGAACACAAGACCATTGTTCATTTTTGACTGTTTACAACCAAATGTTTTGAGTTCGGTTACTTGTTTGACATTACTACTACAAACCCCTAACTTCCCATTGATTCCAACAAACTAGAGAGATAAGTCCACATAATCCTTGTGGGTTCGACCCTAACCTGAGTTAGGTTACTTACTTGAAAGTGACAGCTTTATTTTCAATTAAAGGTGTAGTTTATGCATTAATCAAAATTTTGGCACCGTTGCCGGGGAATATGGTATTGAGTTATTAATTAAAGTTGTTAAATTTTTTGGGTTTCTTTTTCTATTTTTAATTGGGTGTTCATGGGTGTATGCCTAACACAAGGAGTCAAGGAAATACCTTAATCCCACTAAATCCTAACCAAGATAAAATCTTATTTCCTAATCACACGATGACGAAACAAATACACACAGGCTATCTGGAAGGGGTTTTGGATGATCCTAATATTGTGCCTCCACCTTCTCTGATTAGAGTTTAGGACATTATTGATAATTAAATAGAATAGTTTTTAGTAGATACATCTGCTAATCTTAGAAGGGATGCTGAAGTTCAGCGTGTAGCTCAAGAGGCAGAGCTAGCTGAAAGAGAACAACAATTGATTGTTGAGTAGTACTCGACTGTAATTGATATAGAGTTTGAGGTGCCAGAGCTTAAGTGATCCTATCATACCAGTACTTTCATTCATACAATGATGATGAGGATATGGTACATGTGGAACCGACAGAAAGAAGAGCTATCATTCCTCCTACTTTACTACTATGAGTTAAGTTTGCCATAAGTAGTACCATGATCCAGCTCTTAAATAAAAAATATGTGCTTATGGGTTTGTCTAGGGATGATGAAAATATGATCTTGCTAATTTTATTGAAATTTGCACTTCTTATACTAAACCTATGATAGACCAGGAGGCACTCAATCTAAGATTATTGCCCTTTTCATTGACTAGAGAAGCTCTTTTGTGGTTAGGGAAACTTCTTAGAGTATCGATTACCATTTGGCATGAGTTGCATAGATAATTCTTTGACCATTTATTTCCTCCATCTAGAATGTTATAGTTAAAAGATGAGCTATACAACTTCAGGAAGCTATATTCTGAGTCGATGTACGAGGGATGATTCTAGTTTAAGAAGAAGTTGAGCATGATACATAATCTTCATATTTCAGGGATAAATTTACTAGAGATATTTTATAGAGCCCTGAAAATTAGTTCCAGAGCCATGGAAGATACAATCACTAGAGAAGCTTTTATGTCTTTATATTTGAAAGCAGCATTTGATATTCTAGACTAGATTTCTCTCACTAATCGAGGGTGCCATACTTTAGAGGTAGATAGGTATGCTAGTATTTATGCCACTGGGGATTCCGACGACCATAAAGTAGGTAATGATTCTTTGGTGCAAAAGATTATGCATCTTAGAACTGATATTGGGTTGCTGACGAAGCATTTTACAATATTGAATTTTGAGAAGATAAACATGATTAGTTCACAGAATACAAACTCTAGAGAATATGAGTCTAAATTGAAAGAGGGGGTTAAGTAACTTGATCAATAATTAGCAGGTTTTTGATCCAAGGGGCAAGGAAACCAAGGTCAGAACTACGATAGATATAGAGATCATAGTAGAGAGCATGATGGTGACTGTGAAAAAAGGATGACTACAAGGAGAAGGGAGACAGGTATGTTCTACAGGAAAGTCGTGATATTAAATTAAGAATGGAGGCATTGTTATCCAAATTGGTTAAAGGTCAAGAAGATCAAGAAATATGCCTTAAGGAGATTAAGGCTGATATCTCAGGTCTGACCTAGAAGGTTCAGTATCCTGCAGATGTAATTAAGTAGTTAGAGCAATAGTTTGGGTAGATGTCTGCTATTTTAAATTAGAGAAAGCTGTGTACCCTTCTGAGCAACATAATTCAAAATACAAAGAATGATGGTCATTGCCTAGCTATCACCACTCGGGGTGGTAAGTCTAATATTAATCCATTGTATCTTACTGTAGATGTCCCAAAGAATAATAACACTATAGTTGATGAGACACCTGTCGTGGAGTCAGATAATGTGATAAGTGTTGAAGTTAGTGTCAGTAAAGATAAGGGTAAGGGCAAGGTCGATGAGCCTATAGTAAAGCAAATTCTATGACTGCCCCTATCTTTTCCTAAGAGATTGAAATAGAAAAAGCAGGAAGGAAAGTTTAAGAAATTCATTGAGATGCTGAAAGATTTAAGCTTGAACATCCCTTTTCTTGAGGCTATAGAGCAAATACCTAGAAATGCCAGGTTTATGAAAAAATTGATGACAAAGAAGATAGCTTCTAGTTTTGAGGATGTTGGTTGATTGCACCATTACGATGCAATCACTTCTAAGTCTCAATCCCTAAAGAAGGGTGATCCCAGACTATTCACGATCCCATCTACTATATGGTCATCCAAATTTGCTAGAGCATTATATGAATTGGGATCCAATATTAATTTGATGCCACTGGCTATATTCAAGAAATTAGGCTTGATCCCTACAGAGCTGACTATAAGCGATTGCTGATGGAAAACCATGCAGTAAAGAAACTCATAGGCATATTGTTTGATGTGTTGGTGAAAATTAATAACTTTATTTTTATGGTTGGCTTTGTCATTTTGGATTGTGAGGTTGACTTTGAGACTCTCATAATATTAGGAAGACCATAAATGGACACAGGTAGAGTAATGATTGATATGGAAAAGGGTGAGCCCAAGTTTAGAGTTAATAATGAAGAAGTCATATTCAATATTCGAACAACTATGAATCAGCCAACTGATATGAGGGTGGTGTTGGTTATTCATTGTTTTGATGATCCTAGAGGTTATTCCTTTGGATGCCTTGATGAATTTTGAGTAATCATAGCACCCAAATCATGCCGTAATGTTAAATCAAGAACTGCATAAGAGGTAATCATTGGGCATTTTGGTGAAGTCTAAGTAACCAACTAAGCCATATCGTGTCGCAATGTTAAATCAAGCACTGGGTGAAAGGCAACCCTCTATTTTAGTGTTTACAATTATTTTTCTTTTTTGTAGGTATAGTAGCATGAGGAACGACCTGGAACATGGTAATACATTGCTTCATTTATAATATTCCAAGTAAGGGGACTTTATGACCAACTCATGAAGGTCACAAGTCCCACTCGGGCCTAGTAAGTTATGCTTTGAATGTTAAAAGGAAATTTTAAAGATTTTTGGGGTTTTGTGGACTTGAACAGAAACACCCCAAACGTTGGCCCTTGCACAATTCTTGAATTTTAAACCTTCTGATAATCATACAACTTGCACTATAACTCGTATGGTGTAGATACGGTTCTAGGAACTTACTCAGATGTTGGTCAGTGTCATATTGGCCAAGTTTTGTTAAAGGTACGAGAAGACTCCATACGAGTCATATGTTCATAATACAAGAGGTATAGTGCCCAAACATATGTTGTCTAATGTCTAGACTTGGATGTTCTGCTTAGGGTATGATTTGAAAGGTTCTAGTTGTATGGTGATGGAACGATTTAGGCTAAGGAGTCATATGTTGGACAGAATGTGGTGTCTGACTTTTTGATTAAAGTTATGAGTTGAGGCTACCACTCGTATGTTATGGATACGAGTTGAGGGGTCCAACCATACCCTCCTGCATTCTTTTTATAGCTTTTAAGCTGAGGATATTTTAGATAATTCCCACCCCAAGCCCGTAAGATCCCATATCTTATAATACTTTTGGCCTTATTCTTCACTTAAGAAGACAAAACACTCTAAACACTCTCTTAAAAATCTCTCAAGAAAATTGGGCTAGGGTTTCTTCAGGGTGATCATCTAGGGCTTAAGAATCAAAATCTCTTTGTGAATCTTCATAACTCAGGAATGTGACTCTTTCTTCATTGTTAATTCATAAAAATCATGTTTTTTAAACATTGTTTATGGTTCATTAATTGTGGTTTAAAAATCCATAGTTGAGGGTTTGAATGCATAATTTGAGTATTGTGTTCTCATGTTTCCAATTATGATTATACATATTTGACAACAATTTTGCACATGTGGGTTCTTGGGAATTGTGATTTAAACTAAAGGGTCATGGTTAACCCTAACTTGATGGTTGTTGGCTTGAATAATGGTTTGATTATGGTATACCATCAACCTATTCGTAAAAATGTCAATGAGATGAATCTTATCACATGAATTATGCTTTAAACTAAGGCATTGGCCTAATAATGTAAATGGTTGGTAAATGGATTTGTGAAGGCCTTATTGTCCATAAATTGATTTGAATTATAACCTTGGTGGTTTAATTGGCTAAATGGGTTCAAGTCCCTAAATGTTGAATTTAATTGATGTCTTGGTTTGGACAATGGGTTTGAGTCCCAAAGTTGATTAATAATGGTTATGGCATGTTGTATGCTTGCAAGTAGGGTTGGTATGATGATACCAATAGGATTTCTTTGGTAAGTAATTGGATTAATAGTATTGTTTATGTATAAAAAATATTTTAATTGGAATTTAAAGAGGGATATGAAGCCGAGCCATGAAAGTGGAGCTCGAAGGACTTACACTAGCCATGCAGTTGTCTATATGACTAGGAAGTTTCAGTCCCCAAATGAATATATGAATGGGAGGTTTGACTCCCCCATATTATATATATTGTTTCTTAAGTCACCTTGATTATGTTGGGAGGTTTGAGTCCCCTATAATGACATATACAGTTATGGACATTCTCTAGTTCATGTGGCTACACACACTGGGGCCGTTTCAGCTATGGGAGAGATGGTCCCATATAGCTTGTGGGTGCCTTATTATATGGCGGTTGTGTTGCACACTCCAGGTTAAGGTTTTAAAAGTTCATGTTAAGCTTTGTTCCCTTTCCCAACACTATATATATATGTATAGAAGTGATTGCATATGATGGTTTGAACTAGTTTTTAATGAAGGCATTATTTTATTCCTAACACAAAATTTTTAAAATTACCCTAAAAATGGATAAAAATAGGATTTCCCCTACCCCACACTTGAAAATCTAATTTATCCCTCAAGTATACTTAAAAGTAGAAATAGAAATACTCTATAAGGCCTCTAGGCCTAGCTAGTAGTATCTTTTATACATCAAGAGGGTCTAGGGACCCACACTTAGTTTTCTCCATGCTCCTTAGCTCAGGTTTTCGGTACTCAAACTTCCCATGAACCTGTGACTCAACAAAAATAAAAACTAGAGAAGTAAAAACTAAAAATACTAAAAATAAAACATACCTTAATTTGGGTTACCTCCTAAGCCATACCTGATTTAGTGTCACGGTACGACCCAATCTCTGGCTTATCCATATTTCTTCATCCTCTTTCTCACACTCAGACGCCATCTTTTTATTTTTTTGACCTCTTAAGTGTGAACTCTCAAAGTCTAAGACTTTCTCAACTTTGGCCTTTTCAGGATCATCAATCTACATAATTTTTGGTTGCGGTATTTGTGTCTTAGGCTGCTCACTAAGGAAGTTCGAAGAGGTCTTTTATGGAATACACTCAACCATCCCACACTTATCATCCCCTTTAATCACAATAATCATGCACAAGTCTTTATAGTGGGACAGTGTGTTAAGTGGTGTATACACTTTAAAAACTACCTCTTCATTATCTAGCCTCATTGTGAGTGTGGCCTCTCTCACATCTATCAAAGCTCCTTCTGTCACCAAAAATGGATGTCATAAGATTATCAGTACCCAGTCATCTGCCTTAAAATCCAAAACAATAAAGTTAGCAGTGATATTAAACTTACCAACCTTAATGATAACATCCTCTATGATTCCTTCTGAATAGGATAGAGTTTGGTCAACCAATGAGAGTATCACATAGCTGGGTCTCAGCTTTCCCAAGCCCAAAGTGTTGAACAAAGAGAAGGGCATCAAATTGATAGTTGTCCCCAAATCACTAAGTGCATGGACCATCTTACTATTCCCAATTTGAATGGGGAGAGTGAACTACCCAGGATCCTTGAGCTTTTAGGGCATCTTCTGTGTCACTATCGAGCTACACTCCTCAGTGAGTGCTACTACCTCCACATCCTCCAGTTTAATTTTATTAGTTACCACATACCTTAAGTACTTAGCATACTTAGGCATTCCTTGCAAAATATCTAAACAAGGTAAGTTAATGTGAAGCTCTCAGAATGTGAAAGAAATTCTTGAAGCATGCATCCTCCTTTAGTATCAACTTCTATGGGAATGATTGTGGTAGTCTCTTCTTCACCTCTTAATCAACTTGGTTCTCAAGTACTTAGAATTCCTTAAATTTTCAGTAGCCTGGTCATCTACCTATTTAGGAACTAAATCACCATCTACCTTCTTAGTTTTCTTCAGAGGTTCTTTACTAAGCTCTTTACCACTCCTCAAAGTGATAACCAAGACTTGTTTAAGAGGTTCAGTATCACTTGGAAAACCACCTTGAGGCCTGGTATTTTTTTCCTATTGTAGCTGCCCCAATTGCAACTCTAATTTCTTTGTCGCAGCCTATTGACTTTTTATATATTCCCGTTGACTCTTTATATCCACTGCTAACTGTACTTGACCAACCATAATTTTCTTTAGCATATCTTCTATATTTCTAGTCTGAGTTGTGGCCTGGTTATTCTGAACTTGTTGTTGCTGATATTGTTCCTGGTTGTTCTATGATTGATTTTATGGTTGAGCCTACGACTTCAGGTTTTAGGCGTTTCCATAATTCAGCCTCTGAAGACTACCCACAAACATCATAGACTCAGGATTTGCAGCATATATAGCTATTGAATTCCCACTGTTACCACAAACCTCACATTAACCTATAATCTATTGGATTTCATTAACTATGGCTGCAGGTTGTACAGCCCCCAACTTAATGTTGCTTATCTAATTTTGCAGTGCAAAAATCTGGGTGGATATAGAAGTAAATTTGTCCATCTCCAATACACCTGCAACCTTCTTTATGGTATTTTTTGAGTTTGAATGACACTCAGGATGCCTTTGTGTAATCCAGCTTAATAAGGTATAAAGCTTATCATATGTCAACTCTAAAGCTTGACCACCTACAGTTGAATCTAGCAAAATTTTTATGTTATGGTCAAGTGCTTCAATAAAAGTGTGAGCTAATAACTCGTTGGACTGCTGATGATATGGACAGTCCCACAGAAATGCATGGTACAAATTCTCATTTGACTTTTGTTTGAATCTTACAATCTCATTGCGAAGTCTTACAGTCTTGCAAGAAGGAAAGAATCGAATGAGGAATTTCTAGGCTAAGTCTTCCCATGTGATTAAATTTGTTGGCTCAGTGTTCAACCACTTTTTTCTTCCCCCAATAGTGAAAAGGAGAATAGTTTCAGCCTTATATAATCTGTTGACACACCCATAGGGATAAATGTGTCACTGATCTCCAGAAATGTTCATAGATGGACTTGTGGATCTTTATGTGAAAGCCCCATAAACTGTCCACTATTAATCAAGAACTGCACCATATTTTGTTTCATCTTAAAATTACCTCCAGTAGCCAATTTTTGAAAAAGGGAGGACAAATTTGTTAGAAGTCGGATTGCCACTTCATGAATTGTCTTATCGGCTAGTTGTTCTTCAGCCATGAGAGCAGGATTTTCTTGTTCTTCTTGAATATGTGGGATACAGGGGATAACAATTTTTTCTCTCCTTAACTAGTTCTTTATACCCTACCAGCTTACTGGTTTGAAACCATATTTCCTGCAAATTCAATACCAAGACCAAGATTAAAGCACAACAGAAATCTAAAAAGTAAAACTACAAATAAAACCGTTGCTAAATTACAAGTCCCCAATAGTGTTTCCAAAAACTTACTGCACCCAAGTGCACACGTAAGTGTATGTGGTTTCACCAAGTAGTATAGTTGCCCTTTAGAAGCCAAGTATTGATCCCTTAGAGACTTGTTTTAAAAACTATTTAATTTTAGTTCACAATCGAGATTAAGTTGATGAAATGTAACCAAAAGAGTTTTGAAATTTATAAACTTAAAGTAAAGTAACAGCGCATAAAAGTAAAGACTCTGGACAACCAAGGGATTAAAGCCCAGGGTTAAGACATTACAAACAATCATACTATGCTATTGAACTTCATTCGTTAGATTGCTTATCTTGGTTATTGATTCATAAGGTTGATTTTATGATCGTGGTCTCTCGATCCTCTAATCACCTATCTAACTTAGCCCCATAACTACATCGTTAAGAGGGGATGTGAGACTTAAGCTAAACACATTTATATTTCATCCCGCAATGAACCAAGTATGCCTTCTAGGTATATCTTTATCCTAATCGCTAATTTTAATGCCTCAAAAATCTATCCCAAGATGTCACACGGTGCTTAGGACCACAAGTGATCCCAAACTAACCCTTCTACTGGCATAACTCATAAGCAACTGAATGATATGCATAAAATGACTGAGTTTACGGTACGGAAACATAATAACAATGGAATCTTGAAAAAATATATAATATCAATACAACTTTTATGTTTGGATAATGTTTGAAAGAGGGACTAAAAATACATAACTAACTCTAACTGACATCTGTGAAGCCTCTACTCTATTGACTATAGATAGCTGGAACACGACTCTAACTATTACTAATCAATACATATGAATAAGAAAATAAAGTAGATCAATAACATCTAACTAAAGTCCTCGAAGTAAGAGGACTCCTCATCTACTGGCTGGAATCTGCAAACTATCCGGATATAGTATACGTGCTACAACTGAGCTGATACCTACATTATGAGACAATGTAGCACATAGAAATATATATGGATCAGTACTTTGAGGATGTACTGAGTATATAGGGGTGAAATGCATTAGTAAAATATTATCTCATCATTATAATTTGTAATACAATGCATGCTAAATGTAAATGACTTGCATAAGCTGGAATATATGAAATACTGAAATATGTAGCAATAAAAAACAAAACATACTCTATGAATCTTGTGAGCCATAATATTTAGTTCTAAAATTGTACTTTTATTCTCCCTTTAAATCATACTATCTAAGTGTATAAAGGACTCACTCTTAATCTGAAATCTGAAAGCAGAAAACTATGGCTAATATTTTTCTGTAGAGCATAATATGAGTAAAAATTATGAGCCTTAAAACTTAGTTTTCTAAAAGCTTTTCTGTAAATCTTTTTCTGAAAGTCTTTACTATTAGGAAAAAACACATTATCCGAAAGGAAAATGCTTTTATCTTAAGGCTTCAAATCAATAAGCTATTTTAAGAGTAGGGGACTTTTTTTAGGAGGTTCTTCCAACCGACATACTCCATGTGAGAATCTATGGAGTCCCACGTCTGACCCCAGTTAGGTAGGGGTGTTCTACCCTTGCCATAAAAATAAAACTTCTATCTTAAGTGATCACAATCTAAGTCATCCACATAGAAGTGGGAATAATCTGAATTCTACATGGCATATAGTTCTGGGGTATGAAACCTTAGAATCATACCCAACTCGGTGCTAAGTACTACTCCCATTCTTATGCTTAAAATCTTATAAAATCCACTTCAAAATTAGCATAAGGGTTTACAAGAAAACTAATTATGTTTTTACAAGAAAACTAATTATGTTTTTCTTTCTTTAAATCTCAAGTAATATGAACAAAGTGGATTCTTTATCGTAGCTTAGGACCAAAAGGCCAAATCTTTATCAAAATCTGAGGATAATCTTATCTGAGGGTGCTCATAGCACAAATAATCTAAAAATAGCAAATCTTAATTAGGGCGTACTGACCAATGCATCAATATCATGTTAAAACATCTTAAAATTCATGCTTGATAATGTAAACATTCATAAATCAACTTAAAATCTAGAAATTTCAACAATATGCATGGACATATAAATATAATCATGTAATTCAATTTCTAAATCTTGGGAAATCTTATAATCTTGCAAATAATGATAATGGATATAAACCTTAAGTTGAATTCCATGGAAAATCATATAAAATTCAATAAATTCATAATTAAAATAAGTTTTGGGCACAAGGATGAAAGAATTATCCTTGTTCAAAAATTACATACCTTGGTAGATGATTAGATGAAGAATTTTGAGTTATTGACTCCTAATTGAGTTCTTGAAGATGAGGACTTCGACTATCTAGTCTTGGAAATCTTCAATCTAAATCTTTCTTGGAGAATCTATGGTGGAATTTGATTTCTTGAAAAAGGGGCTTTTGGTTTCTAGGGTTTTGATTTTGAAGAGAATAATGAATAATGAGAAAAATTTCTTTGAAATATGATTAATCTCATGTTTAAGATAGATTGAGGCCTTGGGAATTGACCAAAATACCGTGTATAAACTGTTGAATGGAATTGAAAAACATAATATTTTTTAAATTTGGGTGGACACCGTGATGCGCCACAATCGTTGTGGCTCACTGGAAAAAAATGAGTGGGAATTGGGCTTTCTTCGCGATACGGAGCTATTGCGGTTCCCTATAGTTTTGCCATTTTGGCCACTGGTGCGATGCACCACTATTGCGTAGGCTTGCTGGAAACTGACATATGAAATGGGACTCTCCACGATGTGATGGAATCATGGAGTCTCACTGGAAATTGACAACTGCTAATTTCCTTAGCTCCGTGATGCACTGAGAGTCCAGATGACACACTGTCAACTTAAAAATGTCATAACTCCTTCACCGAGTGTCGGATTTAGGCAAATTTTGTATCGATGGAAAGCTTATATAATTTCCCACACAATGAAAAGTCAAAATATTAAAAATTCAATAGGTAATAAATATTATTTATTTTGGAAGCTATCCCATAACATTCTAGAAACAAATTTAAGATAGGAAAAAATACGGGGTATTACACTAACGCATTGACCTAAAAATGTAAATGGTTGGTAAATGGTTTTGTGAAGTCCTTGTTTCCATAAATTGATTTGAATTATAACCTTGGTGATTTAACTGGCTAAATAGGTTCAAGTCCCTAAATGTTAAATTTAATTAATGTCTTGGTTAGGATAATGGGTTAGATTTTCAAAGTTGATTAATAATGGTTATGGAATATTGTACACTTTCAAGTGGGGTTGGTATAACGATTCCAACAGGATGCATTTGGTAAGTAAATAGATTAATGATTGTGTATATGTATAAAGAATATTTTAATTGGGCTTTAAAGTAGGATGTGTAGTCGAGCTGTGAAAGTGGAGTTTGAAGGACTAGCACTGGAAATAGCACTATCCGGTGCGGGTGTCTATATGATCGGAAGGTTTGAGTCCCTTAAATGAATATATAAATGGGAGTTTTGAGTCCCCTATATTTTATACCATAGTTCTTAAGTCACCTTGATGGGAGGTTTGAGTCCCCCATAATGTCATATACACTTATGGATATTGTCTGGTTCATGCAGCTACATGCACTGGGGCCCTTCCAGCTAGGGGAGAGCTGGGTCCATATAGCTCGTGGGTGCCTTATTATATGACGGTTATGCTACAAAGCCCAGGTTAAGGTTTTAAAAGTTTATTTTATTCCTTGTTCCCTTTCCCGGTACTATATATATACATGTGATTGCATATAATGATTTGACTTGATTTTGAATAATGGAATTATTTTATTCCTCTATCCCTGAGTTACATGCTAGCATTCCAACCGCTAACTTTCTCTGAATGGTGTATCCCTATGAGATATATGGACCATATCTTATTCTACTTTTCCTACGCAGTGATCAGATGTTTGAGTTGGTTTATGAGTTGACATTGAAGTGGTGATCTTCCATACTTCAGAAGGCCTCATTTCATAGTCCTTATATTCTATATCTTAGACTTTGATTAGACTTGGTTTTGGATATTTTAAAATATGTCCCAACATTTTATTAATGTTGAATTGTAAAGGCTTTGTTGGGTTAATATGGACTAGGGTGTCTTGGTTTGGTGGATTAGTTTAGATATTTCATGAGTTATGATTAGTATTGTTTTGCACTTTCTTGTTATGTGTTTGGAATTCATCTGAAAATTGAGGTTGTTGAGCTGGCTAGGTTAGGTGAAGGGGGTGATCTCCGGTCCACATGGGACTTGAGGTACCCGTCATGGCCAGGCCCTATTTTGGGTCATGACATAAACTTATGAATCTACTTATGATGTCATAAATACCACTTATGAATTCATAAGCAGTGTAATATATGTCAAAATATAAAGTCCAGAGAGCAGGAAAAAAGGTCAAAAAGTTGGCCCCACCTATGGACGGGTACTTATGACTTGTAGGTGCAATCTACAGTCCATAGGCGGTACCATAAGTGGCAAATTTTTTGGACCTATTTTATTTACAAATCTGGGCCCACATTAACACTAACCGACCTTATAGGGATTTTTAAGCTCCTAAACCACCCTTTTAATTTCATTTAACCTCAAATTTTCTTTTCCCCTTTAAAATTCAAAACCAACATCCTCCAAAATCAATATAAGGCAAGAATGCTAAGTTTGCTCAGTTCCAATTTGTCTAAATTGCACGTATTGCGCATCAAGGATAGGTTTCTTCATCTTTTTCAATAATGATTAATCAAACAAAAGGTAATATTCATGGCTCCTAATAGTATTATCTTGTGCTAAATTCAAAATAAGTAAGTTGGTGTATTTAATTGCTTGCAAATTATGTTTCAATCAACAAGATTATTTGCAGGAGCCTTGACTTAGCCTAAAAATCTTAAAGTAGGGCATTATTCTTGAATTAAACTTGATAATCATTCCCTAAATGAAAGTAGAAGTTAAAAAGGTTGAGGAATCCCAAGAGTATTATATGTCACATTTGTATTGAAAAGTTAACCCTAGTTTTACATGCAAATTTTTGACATATTTGGGTTGAATATACGTTAAAGGGAAGTAAAATTGAGGGAAAATTTGAAGTTTTTGAATTTTAAATTTTTTTTCAAAGTTTTGTAGTCCCTCACTATGTTTTAGACCCTAACACATGGTTTTTTAGGTACACATGGCACCAAAGGCTTTAAAGAAGAAGGCTGCACCTTCAAGGAATGGGGTATACCGTAGCCGCTATGGTTTTTTATTGCCATGCTTCTTTTTCTAGCAGTTGCGGTTTGGTTGTAGCATCGACATCTCTAAGTTAATTCTATGTTGTAATTTTTTTTTTGTATTTTGTTGTGTTTTGGGTAATTAGGAGATTTTTTAGTATCTAGGCTAGTTGACATATTTTTTTGTTGATTTTTAGAAAAATGATACCCCTTCGAAAAATTATTTTTAAAACTGTGTGAATGTATATATGTGTGACCATTGTGGATCTTTTTCATGATAATTATTGCTAATAATTGCATGATCGGATAGGTAATATCTTGTGATGTGACCTTGTTCTATGTGTGTTTGAGATATTACTTAGTTCCCTTTGTGTGCTAAATCTAAAACTTGCTCGGTTAGTCTTGCCTAGGTTGTAGGATAGTTGATTAGGAAAAGATCATATGCCATTTTTATATTAGTCCACTTTTAGCCTAAATGAGCTTCCATGTGTAAATAAGTATCCCTTGATCCTGGATTTTGATCCTTATAGCTTATTTTTCTTGTTACACCTTTCACCTTTCTATTTGTGTTACAATGAACCTATTTTGGCCCAGTCCTTCTTGGACATTGTGCACCTCAACTCAGGCAAATTACCTAAGTTGAGAATGGCTATCATAGGGGTGTATAGTGTGAAGTAGGTATAAAGAAGGATAAAATAAGAGAAAATGATAGTAGGACTAGGTCTGAAAAATATGAAAAATAAAAAATATGAAAAGAATAAATAAAAGAAACCACACCCAACTTAAATGTTCAATAAAAGAATAAAAAGGGATAAATAAGGGTAAAATAAAAATGAAATTAGTAGATAAGTGGATCCCAAAGTAAGTGTAGTGCTAAGGAGCCTAACTCACTAAACATATCCATATGTACCATACCAGCCCCCAAGCCTACATTAAAAGCCAAATAAAATCCTATAGTGATCCGAACTCAACTGTCTAAAAGATAAGATAAAGAAAATAAGGGCAAGCCTATGGTAATTGATGCACTTGGTAGAACTTCTCTTGTGAGTGTGAGTGACTCTTGATCACCCCTGCATTGACATGCATTATTTTATACAAATGAGAAGAATTTTTTTATGGTGAGGGCATATGGATTATATTGCTAGTTGCTTACTTTTTTGGGTAGTATAACTTGTATATATACATGGTTGTATGTTACTAACGTAATTCCATGTATTGATTCCATTGTGTCACACTATAGTTCTTCATGTATACACACAATTGATTTTGAATTATTGAAATAGGATAGGGTAATGTTTTTGAGTTTAAAGTGTTGATTGACTACCTTAGATAAATTAAAGCTCTCCTATTTAAGCATTTTTATTTTGTTTTGTTGTGGTGTGCTGTCCTAGGACATACAAACATTCTAAGTTGATGGTTTTGATGTTCTATGGATTCATACACTTTTGATGCTTAAAATAATAAAATAATGGAAGTTACTTAGGTTGTTTTGTTTGATATGATGGGTTTTGTGTTATGTTTTGTGGGAATTCAAGTTTTAGAGTTATTCTGAAAGAAAGGAATAAAAGTTGAAGTCTTGGGCCACTAAAGTGGGAACCTATGACCCGTATGTGCTACCTACGGCCTGTAGGTGCCAAAGTTGGTGTTAGAAATTAGAGATCCAAAGACTCAGAAATTAAGAATAGAAGATCCTGTTAGTTACAGAGGGCACCTATGGCCCATAGGTACCACCTATAGTTAGTAGGTTACAGAGTACGTTGTAGAAGAGTTAATTCCAAAGGGTTCAAGAGATTTTAAAGGAAGGGGGCACCTACGTGGAACTACCTATGGTTTGGGAATAGTTTCCTAGGATTTCCTTGTATTTCGTAAATACATTTTAGATGTTTTTAGTTAGATTACACACTCTATATACTTACAAACATATATTTGATTCCAAGATTTGTTGTTGATCTTGGGATTGCTTTGTATTGATTTTTGTTGTTTATTCAGTTAAAGACTTTGGGTTTTATTCGTTGAATGATGTGATATTGTTTGAATGTCTTCAATTATGAATTCCTTTGGTCGTTTAACAACCATGAGCAACTAATTCCCTTAGCTAAGGTTATGGGAACGCTGGCTAAATAACAAAGTAGAGGAAGTATTCGATCTTTCTAGATAAGTTTGTTGCATACATTATGGTTTTCTTCATACTTATTACTCTCTTAATGGTTGCAAATGTTTGGATCCAGCCTGTGTTCACCATGAACCTAAAAAGGAGGTACCGTTTGGGAAAAGCAATCATAATTGTGATTTGGGGCAGTTGGAAAAATAATCTTACTTGCATTATCTACTTAAGACGATTAACTTACATCTAAACAAACTTAAGAATGAGAGGAGATAGTTAGAATTAGGGTCTAAGGTAATGTTGGGAGTATTTATGCACTCTATTATTCTTATTCTAGCTTATTTAGTCTTTCTTTGAGGATAACTTGTGTTCTTAATGTGTTAATTATGATAGAAATAAGCATATAAGTGTTCAAGAACGTGATTACAATGCTTAAAAGTTTTTTCCAACAAGTTTGTACTTAATTGAGTCATTATAGTTCAATCGAGATAACTAGTTTTACTAGCTTGAGCTTGGTATGTGTCTAGTGATTCATGGAATTCTAGTGAGTTTAATGAGTTACATATGGTTTAAATGTGTGATTATTTGTGGAGCAACTTGTTGTTGATGTGCAAAGTTCAATTTGATTAAGTGTATATGTGGTACAATAAGTTGAAGATCAATATGAACTATCCTGGTCATAGCTCTTGTTTTGATTCATCGTTTAGATATTGTGTTGTTATGATCACTAATCCATGGTGTGTGATTATTCAAGAAGCTTTGTGAGCTGAATATGGTAATATATTGATGATATAAAGGCTATAAATCCATTGGAAATACACCACAAGACAAGGGTTGAAATATTGGACAATAAAGACTTAACCAAAATTTAGATGGCAAGTTCTAGTGGCTGCCCGTGATAAGCATGCATCGCCCCAGCCATTGTGGTGCTATAAAGCAGGCGCAGCCCCTCCATTGTAGTGCACTAGAGCCCACACAACCCCCATTAGTCTGGTAAACTATAGGAGGTAGCGCCCCCTCTACTCCCTTGCTCAAATTATTGTAATTCTTCTACTCCTACACAGGTTATGATTGGTGCACTATAAATACTACTTAGTGTACATATTTTGGGGGTATATTAGGATGTATTGGACAATTTAGGGGATGATACATCTTTGTTTTTAGGTTTTAATCACTTTAATTTATCTTCTTTATGATTTTGATCATTTATTCTATTATTTGGATGATGTTTATGACTTTGAATGGCTAAGCACTCCCTTTCCAGGGTTAAAGCCAAAAACATGACTACTATTGTTTTGAATTAGTTTTGTTTGATTTGCTTATCATTATTGGTTGTTTGTTTATTCTTGATTTAACTATTTTGAGGATTGATCACCCTTAGAATACATCTATTGTCACCCTTGTGATCTTGGGAGAGGGAATAGAAAGATAGAATATGGGGATAAACAAAGTAGGGTTTGTGTTCTTTTATAAAATAAGGAATTCAAATTAGCATCTAGGACAAGGATGTACGTAGAAGCCTTACTTGATTCATATGCAGGATAATAGCTTAAATAACTTAATTAGATTGTTACATCCTCGCTCAATAATATAGTTATAATGTCCAAATTAGGTAAACGGTTGGAGGTCGGGAGACCATAATCTTGCAATTAACCCTACGAATCTATAACCAAGATATCAAGTTAACGAATGAAGTTAAATAACATAGTATGATTGATCAAAGTGCTTTAACCCCGGTCTTTACTTTATTGATTGTTTCAAGACTTTACTTTACTCATTGATTCCTTTACTTTATTTTACAAATATTCAAAACTCTATTTTGTTATGCTTGCATTAATTGAATATAAATTGTGAACTAGAATTGAATAGTTGTGAAATCAAGTCTCTCTGGGATCGATACTTGGCTTTCTTTAAGGACACTTTACATCTTGATAGACCATGTACACTTGTATGTGCGCTGTCAAGCTTTTGGCGTCGTTGCTAAGGACTTGTAATTTGGAAACTGTTTTATTTTTATTTTTGATTTTTAGAATTCTTTGGTTTTTTTATGCTTGGTCTTGGTTTTGTATTTGTAGGAAACAGGTTTAAAAAGTAGTAAGCTGCCAAGGGATTAGGAATTGATTGAACCAAGCTCCGATCCTCAGCAACTTTTCACTCAATGAAGGAGAGAAACAATCCTTCTCTCCTGTATTTCTCAAATCGCAGAAGATCGAGAAAATCCTGATCTAATGGTTGAAGAACAAGTAGCCCGCAGGACAGTCAGAGAAGTGGAAATCACACTTCCAACCAAATTGACCTCCCCATTTCAGAAGCAGGTAGCTGAAGGTAATTTTTAGCATAAATAGAAAATGGTACAACTTTTGATTAGTAGTGGACAGTTAACAAGGATTTTGCATGAAGATCCACAAGTTCATTTACGAAATTTTCTTGAAATTAGTGACACCGTCATTCCTATGGGGGTGAATACAAATTATGTAAGGATGACACTATTCCCTTTTTACTGTTGAGGGAAGCAAAAAAGTGTTTGAATGTAGAGACGGCAAATTCAATCACATCATAGGATGACATGGCTCAAAAATTCCTTATCCAATTTTTCCTGCCTGGCAAAATTGTGAAGTTGTGAGAATCTATACCATGCTTGGGAGCACTTCAAGGTACTTCTTCGGGATTGTCCACACTATCAATAGTCCAATGAGGTACTTGCTCATACTTTTGTAGAGACTCTTGACCATAATAAGAAAAATTTTAGATTCAGCTACAGGTGGTCAAGCTCTTAAGATGACATATGATGAGCTGTACACTTTATTGAACCTCATAGCTCAAGGAAATCCAAAATGACATTTAGATTCGAGGAGTGGTACAAAAAGAGTTGCAGGTGTATTAGAGATTGACCAATTCACTGACATATCTGCTTAGATCTCTGCATTGAAAAATCAAATAAGCAGTCTTAAGTTGGGAGTACACAGCCTGCAGCCACAGTTAATGTAATCCAACAAGTTGCAGGTTGGTGTGAAGTTTATGGTAACAATGGACATTTAGCAGCTATGTGTGCTGTAAATCTGGAATTAGTAATGCATGTGGGTAATGTTCAAAGGCCTAATTATGGTAAATCCTACAACATGAAGTGGTAGACTCAGCCACTAATTTTAGACATGGAATGCCCCATAGCAACAAGCTCTACCAAATCAGTCAACTAGCAAAGTGGAAGAAATGATAAAACAAGTCTTAGCTGGTCAAGCACAAATAGCTACGGATATGAAAAGTCAACAGGCAGAATTAAAGAATCAGCAAGTGGCCACAAGAAGCTTAGAGTTATAGTTGGGGCAGTTACAATAAACACTGAATACCAAGCCTCAAGGTGATTTGCCAGTAGATATTAAAAATCCAAAAGAAGTAATGACAATCACTTTGATGGGTGGTAAAGAGCTCAATGAAGAACCTCCAAATAAAAATAAGGAGGTAGATGCAGACTTGACTCACCCACAGGTATCCGAAAAATTTGCTAAAAATTTGAGGAAGTTTAAAAGCAAAGGAGGAGGCATATTTTAAGAAGTTCTTTGACATGTTCAGAGAGCTTCACATTAACGTTTCTCTGTTTGATGTTTTGCATGGTATGCCAAAGTACGCTAAGTACTTGAGGGAGGTGGTAGCACTCAAGACTTTTGTACTTGTTGGCTTAAATTTGAATTCATGTTATTATTTGGTTAAGAGTCTATGATGATCCTATTGAGTTGAGCATATGCCATGTGCGTGTAAGGTGTTGTTTATTTTGTATTGCATATGATTTCTAAAAATTGCTCGATGTGTGTGCAAAGCAAAATAAAAAGTGCGGGTTTAGGAGATGATATAGGCATTTCTTTGATAACCTTGTTTTAGACCTTTTTTTGGACCTATCCATGTTCATAATCCTAGTAAACCTCATTGAGCCTTTAGCTTTTTCTTTGGCAGCATCATATATAGCCTAATCCCCTTTTTGATAAACCATAACTTGATCCCAAAGCTCCTAGGCTCTTTAATAAAAAATTAATTGTGGTGAGGATTTTGAGAAATAAGAGGAGAAAAGGTTAAATTAAAGCCCTAAAGTGATAGTTATTGGTGTTCAAAAGAGAATTGTTATGTGTTGTGGTAGGGAGTTAAGTAATGAAAAATAATAAAAATTTGTTCAAATTGAATGAGTTGTGTATAAAATACTCACACCATAGTGTATGTAAATGAGCTTAATAATATGGGGTGAAAACAAAAGAGTGGGGTACACAAAAATGGTAAACTTTAGTTATTGAAGAGTTGAATTAATTGTAAAAAGTGATGTATTAAAGAGCTTTAGAAAGATAGTCACTGTTATTCCAAAATAGTTCCTACCCGTCCCTTAGCCTATAGTAAAACCCAAAAAAGACCTAATTGATCCTAAGTTTAGCATTCTGATATTAGTGGAGCACTACACTAAGGGCAAGCCTATGGTTCATTGTGTGTAACTTGTGAATCCTTGTGAGAGTGAACATGATTTTATTCTTGTAACCATCATGTTATAAAATACATTTCTATGAGAGATTATGGGTAACTCTCTTATTGTGAGGGAACATGTTTGATGAATGTGGGTGATTCCTTTAATGTTCTTGATTGAACAATATGCATGAGTTAACCAACTAGGTGAGTCCGTTCTTGAGGCTAGGATGTTTTGGAGTAGTGTTCGTGAGCTATCAAGGGTGTAAATAACATGCTTTGTGTAGAAACTTGCATTCTGTGTAGTCATTGTAGTACTATCTTGAGTGTTTTGCATGTATTAGAAGTGTGGAGTCTCCTTATCTTATGATGCTTAAAGTAAAGTGTTGTTCAAGGACGAACAAGTCTTTAAGTGTCGGGTGGTGATGTTGGGTGTATTTATGCACTCTAGTGTTACTATTGTAGCTTGTTTAGAGGATAATTTGTGTGATTAGTGTGTTAATTATGATAGAAATAAGCATACAAGTGTTCAAGAACGTGATTACAATGGTTAAAAGTGGTTTCTAACAAGTTTGTACTTAATTGAGTCATTTAAAGTTCAACCAAGATAACTAGTCTTACAAGCTTGAGCTAGGTATGTGTTTAGTGGGTTTTATGGAATTATAGTAAGTTTAATGAGTTCCAAATGGCTTAAATGTGTGATTATATGTGGAACAACTTGTTTTTAATGTGCAAAGTTCAATTTTATTTAGTGTAGAGGTGGTACAATAAGTGGAAGATCAACATGAACTAGCCTAGTCATAGCTCTTGTTTTGATTCATCGTTATTGATATTGTGTTTTTATGATCTATAATCTATGGCATGTGATTATGTAGGAAGCTTTGTGATCTGAATATGGTGATATATTGATGATATATAGGATGGAAATCCATTGGAAATACACCACAAGACAAAGGATGAAAGATTGGACGATAATGACTTAACCAAAATTTGGATGGCAAGTTCCAGTAGCTGCCCGCAATAAGAATGCGTTGCGCTATCCATTATTGTGCAATAGAGCAGGCGCATCCCCTCCATTGCAATGCACTATAGTCTATTCATCCCCCATTAGTGTGGTGCAATATAGGAGGCAGCGCCCCATCTAGTCCCATGCTTAAATTATTGGAATTCTTCTACTCCTACAGGGGTTGTTATTGGTGTACAATAAATACTACTTGTTGTACACCTTTGTGGAGTATCTTTGGATGTAATGGACAATTTAGGGGCTTCTACAACTTCATTTTTTAGGTTTTAATCACTTTAATTCAGGTTTCTTATGTTTTTGATCATTCATTCAATTATTTGGATGATGATTATGACTATGAGTGGCTAAGCACTACCTTTCCGGGGTTAAAGCCAAGAATATGACTACTATTGTTTTGAAATAATTTGTTTGATTTACTTATCATTATTGGTTGTTTTTTTATTCTTGATTTAACTATTTTGAGGATTGAACACCCTTATAATACATTTATTGTCACCCTTGTGATCTCAGGAGAGGGAATAGGAAGATAGAACGTAGGGAAAAATAAAGTAGGGTTTGTGTTCTTGTATAAAATAAGGAATTCAAATTAGCATTTAGAACAGGAATGTACCTTGAATCCTTACTTGATTCACACGTAGGATGATAGCTTAAAGAACTTAATTGTATTATTATATGCCGGCTTAATGATGTAGTTGTTATGTCCAAATTAGGTAAACGGTTAGAGGTCGGGAGACCATGATCATGCAACTAAACCTCCAAATCTAAAACTAAGATAAGCAAGTTAATGAATGAAGTTCAATAAGGTAGTATGATTGTTTGAAGTGCTTGAACCCCAGGCTTTATTTCATTGATTGTTTCAAGACTTTACTTTACGTATAGATTCCTTTACTTTATTTTACAAATATTCAAAACTCTATTTTGTTACGCTTTCATCAATTGAATTTAAATTGTGAACTAGAATCGAATAGTTATGAAATCAAGTCCCTGTGGGATCGATACTTGGTTTTCTTTAAGGCCATTATACTACTTGATAGTCCACATACACTTACATGTGCGCTGTCATAAGGTAAGGTTTAGTAAGGCAATGCTCTGAGACTGAAGGTGTGTTTGGTATGATGGAAAATTTTTTCATGGAGAATAAGTTGATTTTCTACTTATTTTCTCATGTTTGGCTGGTGAGTGAAAAATATTTTCTGAAAAATGCTTTATGGTGTTTGGTTGGTAAATAGAAAATATTTTTCTAAAAAATGTTTTTAGTTGTTTTATTGGCGAGAGTAAAAAATATTTTTTGAAAAATACTACTAAAAAATTAACTGGTCTATCAGGCAACTCAACATTCTGTCAGAACTAATTTAAGCATAGCAAATAATACCAATATCGAGTATCAAAATATTACAAGACGCTAAAATTTAAGCAACTATTACTTACATAATTCAAGCTTCCTAATCAATTCCCACAAATGCACAAAAGAGAGAAATTTGGAAGCAAATACACGATACATTATCAAAAACAAAAGAAAAGATAGAAGTTTGGAAGAAAATACACGATACATTATAAAAAACAAAAGCATGTGAATAATAGTTGTTTCCAAATCCTATGAAGCTAAACCAACCAATAGGTGTCATTATTGTTATTGCTTGAATCATCCCAACCACACCTTATGAAGATTTTAATTGTTGACCATGAATGCTTTAGCTAAAGTGTCACTTTGCACGAAATAATCAAAAACATCACCTAGGAACTCTTCATTATAACCTTCCAGTGCCATAACTTCTTCATACAACTTTTTCACATCTAGACGACTATCAACTATTCTACCTATTTCCATTGCCACTTCTCCAAACTTTATTGATATATCATATACGACATCTTGCACCCCAAAATAACATTTTCTTTTGCGACTTGCCTTGATTTGAGAAGCTTTGGTTACTTGCACATTCTTTTCAATGGATGGTCCTTCAAGGTCATTATCATTCTCTTTCTCAGAAAAACTATCAAAATCTATATCTTCAAATGATTTAGCACAATATCCCCTAGCCTGATCATTTCCACACACAATAGACATTTCGTAAAATATTTCAATTTTTTTGTTGATGAACTTGTCATGATTGGGATGTACCTACAATACAAAGATTAGAGAAAATTTGGTGTCAAATTTATTTGGTTCTAATAGGTTAATGTAAAGGAACTCAATACATATAAATAGTAATGCAAGCACTGGCCAACTTCTTCCCCTGAAAATTAGTTAGATGGCAAATATACATAAAGCATGATGATACCAATATACCGCACAATCAGTTCCCCATATCTATATGATGGATCAGACTGTACACTATCCAATAGTATGAAAGATCATTCACAATTATCCACTCACAGAAGGTAGCATTAGGATTAAAAATTATTTTATAAGTATGGTAAGAATTCTTAACATATGCGCAACAGAAAATAGCAATTTAAGATTTTTCTTATACATACTTAGGCACTAGATCCTAATCCTTAATCATTGTCTTCTCCAAAAAAATAAACATAGTATAGTATTAATTTAAAATCAAGAGAAGTAATGTCAATGGTTTTTGAATGTTGAAAAAAACGCATAGCAAACTAGTTGCTAGAGTAGAACTAGTAAATCCAACATCATTTTTTTGTGGACTTCCTCCTCACCGTCTTCAACAACCATTTTTGACCAAGATTTATGTTGTACAAACAATTGTATTGTGCAAAAAATTAAATTGTATTGTGCTTGGTGGTGATGGTCTATTTATTCCACAAAATAAATATAGATACTTGATATTTTTACCATAGTCTTACTCTTACGCAAGTGTTGAGTTAGTTAAGACCATCTTGGATGTCCCTTAGACTTCTTTCAAGAGATTGAAACTATAAAAGGAGATGAAAGAATGAACTTATGTATGAAACATAATAGAGATAGAACTATAAGTATAATGCATGATGAAGAAAGAGAGTGGTGGAAGAGGGAGGCAGAAGAAAATAGAGCTGGGAGGGAAAAGGATATGGAGGAGAAATGCAGGGAGAAAACAATATCAGAGCATATTGTTCTCGCTGAAGGTTGTTCCCCACAAATTTTTTTCAAGCGAGTGGGAGTTTAGCGGTGGGATCAGTGGTAGCAAAGTCACCCAACCTCACTTCTTCAAGGGAGAAAAATGAAAGCTTCTTACTAAATCATAGTATCAGTTAATCAATGGATGATGAATGTTCTCTGAAACATTTACAAAGCTGAAGTCAGTCACAGACATGGAGGGAGGTGATTAGACATGACATATATTGTGTTGTAGTTTAATCCTTTTATCCAAAGCCTCATTAAAAAACAACTCAGTTGTATGTATTGTCCCTATATCAGAAAACTTTTAAATCA
Source organism: Capsicum annuum (assembly GCF_002878395.1). Lineage (NCBI taxonomy): Eukaryota > Viridiplantae > Streptophyta > Magnoliopsida > Solanales > Solanaceae > Capsicum > Capsicum annuum. Next base: position 101,068,489 of record NC_061116.1, on the reverse strand, counting down.
CAAAATCATAGTCCGGTGTCATATCTTTCAGGAGATTCTTCATAAATTTCTTATCTTTTCAAAGCATCTGAGCCATTAAAGACCATGTAACCATATTCTCCTGAATCCCATTATGAATAATTGAACCATAACAACACTAACCCAGTCTTAAATCATTCTTCAGTAAACATAACTATAAAAAACTAAAATGTACCAGTTCCAAGTAAAACATAACTAATCAGATTCTTCAAAAAAGGTACCAGTTCTAGGTAAAACAAAGAAGAAAAGCAAGGAAATAATTTCTAGCTCACCATACTAAAATGTACACACAATTTCATTCAACAAAATAAACTAATAGAACTACCAATCATCAAAAAAGAAATCAGTACCAGGTAAAGAAAATAAGCATATTTTACCTAATTATGAACTACATAGACTTCGGGACTGGCCGTAATCATCTTCAAGTTGTCATCCTATACAAGGCCACTTTTGTTTAATAGAGTTTGTATTGTACTCCAAATATTTCTTATTGTTTTAAGATGATTCTCCACATGCTTAGATGAACAATCCATTCCTAGTTATTCGTTAATGGCATTCAAATCACGATAAAATAAGCTGGCCTTAACCTGATTTGTCGATTTATTCCCTTGCTTTACTTCATTAGCTAGAATCTCCAACATCAAATATTCCATTGGTTTTGACCACCTAAACTATTTCTCTCCTTTTTTCCCCATGATTTATTGTTACAAGTTAAGAAATGACGTGAACAGTTCATACTCAATAGAACACAAATACAGATTAGTAAAAACCTATGCACTCTACATATACCATAGAAAGTGAGCAGTAAAAGAATACTCCAAGCTAATAGAAAATCAATAATGAGCCATAGAAGTATTTCTTTCATACAGGATCTACCCAATTACTACAACAAGACAAAGAAATAAAAAATATCAAAAGGAAAAACAAGAAGCATTAGCTATTTAGCTATCAAAGTTTCTTAATACACTAAATTCCCTCATTCCTCATCCTATCATAATTTATAAACATGGCAGAGCAATTGCATCTCTTTTTTATGACCATTATCTAGCTTCTTCACACATTTCTCATTGTGTTTGATAGCTTTGACTTCCTTGACAATTTTGAGTAATTTTAATATTTTGAGGTTGAATCACTACTTCAACATCTACTTCTTGTATTATCATGTCATTTGACTCTAAATCAACTATGTGATTATGTAAAATGCACAACGCTAATACCTCGTTCACTTGTGTCTTAAAGTCCCAAAAAGGTTTATTATCAATCACACAAAATTGTCTTTTTAGAATAGCAAATTCACATTCAACCGAGGATCTCAATGATGCGTGTTGAAGATTTAATAGTTCTTTTTCATTTTAGGGAGGACAATCACTATACTCTTGAAAGTAATAGTGTATTCCATAATAAGGAGGAATAAAACCTTTACAAAGTCCATATCCCACATCTATAAGATAGTATTTATCTACAAAGTAAAACTAAAGTAAATTAATATACATAGTTCACCTACTTTTCATATAAACTACTTTATATTAAATAAGATAGCTTATGGGATTTGGAGACCATGTGGTCTCTCCAATGCATCATTTAATATGTGAGAATCATGTGCAGATCCTTCCCAACTAGCAAGAACATACGTGAACTTCAAATTAAAGTTAATAGTAGCTAATACATTTTGTGTTATTATTCCTTTTTGACCATGAAATCTATTTTGTTGTTCAATAGGAACAGATGCAAACACATGTGTTCCATCTATTGCTCCTACACAATCCTATAAACAACTTAATAATATGTAGTATTTTTAATAAAATAACATAAAATATAAAATTTTAGTATGTCACTTATTGTAAACCAGGGATAATCCGATGATTGTTAATTATCTCCAGTTGGATGGTTCCATTTGGTAATTTTATAAGGATTCGATAGAGCTTCAAAACTGCTTGAAACACAGTGTAGAAGTATCGATGAATAGACATGATTGACCTATAAAAGTGTGATCCAATCTTTCAAAATCATTCATTAAAACCAACAATCTCTAAAAATATCAGCACTTATTCTTGAACAGACATATTTTTGGTTGAACACAAGAAACTATTTCTTCTAAGAGCATTGCATAGTTCATAAAATGCATGCTTACTAATTCTTATTTGACCTACACTATGAACATCACTTTCATGCAAAATACTATTCATGTAAAATTCTCTTTCTTGATCTTTATTAAGATATGGTTCTCTAGGAATTCTACTTTCATGTTCATAGGCAATAATTATTCCAACTCCGACAGCTAAAATGGATGTAGTTGGAGCTCCAATTATTGCATCATCTTTATCTTGTTTAGTTGAACCCATCTGTTGTAGTTACAAATGTAAATTCGTTGCATTTCATTTACTATATACAACAACAACAACAACAACAACAACATACCTAGTAATTCTCACCAAGTGGGGTATAGGGAGGGTCAGTGTATGAAGTCCATACCATTATCTTAAATGTGAAATAGAGAGGTTTTTTCTGATAGACCCCCAACTCAAAATAAAGCAATTTAATTTCAAAATTCAAATCATCAAAAATCTTACAATTGAATCATAGCATTTGGTTTAAGAGGGAAATGTAGTATTATCTAAAAATTGGAGATCAAATCCTTGGAAGCATTTTTACTGCTACTCACCATGGTTGATTCTGTACCGACTGAAGATACCTATTGATTAATGCTTTCTAAATATTTCCAGAGAAGGTTGTGGTCATTGGGCTATGCCCCCTTTCGATCATAAAAAATTATTTTTTATTTCCCTATTCCAGTTATGGTTAGAACTGTTGTTATTTTCTGACTTTTGTGGTTTATAAGTTAAGACAAAAGCAAAAATGGATGAATCAACAATACAATCAAAATGTCCTTATTGTTCCAAATGATCCTAAGGGGCAACTGATATAATTCAGTAATGTTATTTTCTTTGATAGAAAGTTTTACGCACTAAGCCTGCAGGGACCTTTGCAGTAATAGAAAAGATTTATGAATCTCAGTTTTAAGTCACACAATTAAGTAGAAAAAAAGTCATCTCGTCAAACTACTCAAAGTATTTCATAGAGTACTTTCTAGAGTCTAATGGGGAAATCTTACTCATATTCCTGATATCAAAAGGATCAAATAGAACGGTGGAAAAATTGGAAGTGTTCAAGCTACAGATTGAAGATTTTTCATGGTTAAAGTTGGAAAACCTCAGATATAGAACATTATTTATGGGGATTAATTATTGTATATCAGTGCCTGCATGTCAAATTGGCTGCAAAAATAACTATGTCTATTTTACTCATCATTTCATTAATGGTTGGAGAATATATGATATGAGAATTGGTGGCATTTACCCCTACTATAATGACACTGGTTGTGATATAATAAATCTTGTATGGAAGGAGCCAATAACTTAAAAATCATCACGATAATGATAAATAAATTTATGATTCAACATCCGATATATGTTGTATTATCATTCTAACATATTATTAACCTTGTTACTTTGTGAAATAAATTGGACATAAAGTATGAATTATTGAAAACAACTCTTATATAGAGAAGATTCACCTATTTGTACCAAAATCGCTAGTCCTTTTGATCTAGGTTACCAAACTGCTGAAACTTATGATGCTTAAACCAAAATTTCAATTTTTGAGTAAAATTAAACTCAAATTAGAAATCCAAATTTCAATCTTTGAACAAAATTAGCCTCAAATCAGAAACCCAAACAAACAAAAGAGAAGGAATTGAAGAAATTTTTGACCAAGTACCATAAAAGAAATTAGTTGTGGACATACCTTTGAAATTCTTATAGTGGAGAGAAAAGAGAGAGGGGAGAAATCCCTAAAATTAGAGACGATGATGATCTTCTTGTGGGTGCGACTTTGATTTCATTGGGGGTGGAGCAGAGGGGTGTATATGCATATAAGCTCTCAAATTTTTTATCTAGAAAATGACTTCCCTTGGCTTATCAGGGAAGTCATTTTCCCTTAAATGAAGGAAAATAAGACACTTTGGAAAATGTTTTCTAAATATTTTCTTATAATAAAATAAGAGAAAATAGGAAAATGCTTTCTAGAAAACATTTTACATCATACCAAACACCCTGAGATAAGATGAGTGAAATTTAGCAAAGTATGCTGAGAGGCAGTTGGTGATACTTTACTTCCAGATTCTACGTGCGTAACAATTTGATAGTTGGATTGAGAACAAGAAGCCTACTGAGTTAAAAGCCACGGGAATTAAAAACTAATGTTCATTTCGGGCTGTTTACAACCAAAGCTTTTGAGTTTGGTTACTTGATTGAGATTATTACTACAACCCCCCCTCCTTATTTACTTGTAATACTTCCTATTGATTCCAACAAACTAGAGAGACAAGTCTATGTATTCCCTGTAGGTTCAACCCCCACCTGAGTTGGGTTACTTACGGTGACTTTTTTATCTTTAATTAGAGATGTAGTTTAGGCGTTGATCAAATAGTCAATACATATGGAGGAAAAGTAATGACCCTTTTGGTTATTTTTTATATTTCTACTTATTTCTGCCGTTAGGGCTTCTCTATAGCTTCCCTAAGTCATTTATAACTTTTTGGGACTAACAATTCAGTTACTGGGAAGCTCATTTAGTATTTATAACCAACTCTCTATTTAGAAGTCTTCGATGTTTCCAAATAGCCACCGAGCAAAATATTTAGTAAAATGATCTTAGATGCAAATTTAAACTGCACCAGCAGATCTAGGATATTGATTTTAGGATAGATATACCTTTTTTTGGGTCCCAATACATCCAAAATCATTTCAACCTATTAGTCAGAAAGCGAGCAAAATGGTAAGTATAGGTGTGGGGCCATATATGGTCTAAACGACAACTCCAATAGAGATTGTCCACAATATGCTATTGCTAGTCTTTTAGCTCATTCATAGCAGCCTCATGATGACTATGGCATATTTAGTCAGAGATAGTGCACTTAAAGACTTAGTTGATGATTCAGTTCTTTGGTACAAGTTTGGACCCATTTAGATTTACTCTCTCTTATATCTACCAGGCATGTGATTGTGGATTTCACCATGATAAGTATGGTTTTATTTCCTTTATTTACCTTTTATTATTTGTATTAGGTTTTTCATACCCACTAATGATTATATGCCTCAATAAGTTCATATTGGTTATTGTGTGACTTATTATTGAATTCATGATTTATTACTACTCTATGGTTTATTTGTTTTAGTAGTGGATGGGATAGATCTTTATTAGTGTTTTCTCCCTATGAGTGTATCTTTATTATGCCCTTTGAGTCTTTTTTATCTTGGTATATCAACCTTATATGGCCCTCGATAGGTATATAATATTGATGTTTATTTTTGTACCACCTATTTATTATATTACTATTGTTATTTCTATCATTGCTTAAGGTTATTTATGTTTTTGATATTATTGCTTGATGTAATTCATCCTCTCATGGTAGATGTATAGACAAGTGTTCTCTAGTTAGAATTGAATTCCTGTGATCTTATTTGGTAGCTAAGTAGAGATAGCTCGATTGATGATTTCTTTCTTGTAGTGTAGCAAGGTTGATTGTTTTCCCTCTTTGTTAGCTATTTTAGATTTATTTGAGAATGAATTATGATATGAAGGTAAGTTGACCTTCTATGGTTCTATATAACTCTAGAGTTAGCAATTTAATTATATTTCCCGCTATAGAGTTTGGGGTTCCTAGACTTGTCTCCCGATTATCAAAGGCTTCTGTGTTGGCTATCCTTTTTCTATTTAGCCTATTTTTAACATGACCAATTTTGGGTCCATTCTTTGTTTGTGGATATTTCATCACCTGATAGTGGTTTTGATATTGATGTTGAGATGTCATGGATTGGGTTTGTTCTTTTGTGATGGTTTGCCGTTGTTATTAGTGTAGAGATTGGATACTCTTTTTTCTTGTGATATGGTTTTGTCTTAAGTATAGTTTGAAAGTTGGAGGCAGATGGCCTTTCCTATGATTGCTTCTTAAGTTGGCAAGGTGGAAAATTCTTTATCTTGAGTTTTGATTTTTTGGTGGTGATCTTGACTTTGACCTTGGTTTTGAGATTGGTATATTTTATCTTTGATGATGTAATTCTTTGGTGGATTCAAAAAATCCCTATTTCAGAGTTTGTTCGGCCTAATGAGGCTTGGTAGAGTGTTTCTTCTTGATGATGTGTGCCTATGACTATTCTTTATTGAGATAGATTATTGGATTGGGTAGTTTCAGCAAATGTTGTGCCTCTCTTGAGTTGCTAGAGTTGTTGCCATTTCTAGAGTATTTTGCATCCATGGGTGTTTTAAGTATGCGTTGATTATTCATGCTCTCTAGTGGTGATGGAATAGGTTATTTGCATTTTCAGCCGATGATTTAGCCTTTGGCATGGTTTTAATTATGTGACTATATTTCATGTCCTCTAGCTAATATAGAGTTGGATGTTGTTTTTTTTGTTGATATTTATTCATGTGGTGATTTTGTTCTTCAACTATGACTTGATTATGGCTTGGTATGATTTAGTTTGGATATTTCAGATTTGGATGCTAAAGTCGATTTGAGTGGTTGGCATTGATATAGACTTATTAGCTTAACTTTGACTTGGTTCCTTGGAATGGTGATTTGGAAGCTATGACAGATTTAGAGTATGAATGCCTACCCATTTACAGGTTCTATTTGGGTAGTTGAGATCGAGCAGTTCCTTAGTGTTGAGATTTCATCTTGGAGCTATAGAGCTTGCGTACAACCTTTCCTTTAGACTTGTTTCAGTTTGTATTTTGTTTATACGCTAGTTGAGCCTACTCCGTAGTTACCTATTCGGTCTTCTCGACTTCGAATAGATTATAGTTCCTAAGGGGTCAGCTGATGGCCCATGGATCCAGTATTGGTTCTTTTAGATATGGGCTTGAGTTTTCAATATCCTTTGGGAATTTTGGATAATATTCACAGTGAGAGTAACATATTAGAGTTGGATTCAGTATGGCTTCATTCTCGATTGAAGGTACATCCTAGAGTGGATGGTTAAGTTATGAGTAGTTATGGTTTGACCTTTTAGATTTCAATTTGATTACCATTTGGACTAGTTGTAGCACTGACATAGAAAGCATTTCTTGATTGTTTCCATTTGTGTGCCCAGATAGCACCTTATGGTCTTATTCTCATATTTTTTGTATGGACTTTCAGCGTTTTAGCTTCAAATCTTTAATTTCTTTGTGATACGATTGCGTGAATAAGACTCAGGTGATTTTTCTCCTGGTTTAGTGTGGATAGCAGGTGTGAAATAGAAAAGGAAGATTATATTTAGATTCAAAATCACTATTATGACTCATGTCTTGGTGTGTTTTTGGCTTGGGTAAGCCTTTATGTATTTGTTTAAGTATAATGATGGTGTCAGTGTGTTGTGGTTCATATTTGCGTGCGTGCGCCTTTTTGATTTAGTTGGAGGACAGATAGTGGCTGAAGTTAAGTTTTAGCTATTTGGAAGTAAAGTAAGAGTTCTGGTTTAAAAAGGGATAGCTTTGGCAAAATCCCTTAGAAGTGTTTTCTCTTCATTGAGGTTATCTGGGAAGTCATTCTCGAAGCATACAGGCCCAGTACCTCATCGCTTTGGGCACTTGAGATTTTTCCTATCCATTAACTTTTAGGGATAAAAGCCCATTTAGTAGTGGATATTGTAATGACCTTTTTGGTAATTTTTCATATTTCTTCTTATTTCTTCCATTAAGGTTTCTCTATAGCTTCCCCAAGCCATTTATGACTTATTGGGACGGACAGTTCGATTACTGAGCAGTTCGTTTGGTTTTTGGAACTAATTTCCTATTTGGAAGTTTTTTCTGCTTCCAAATGGCCATGGGCAAAAACTTTATTAAAACAATCTCATATGCAAGTTTCTTTTGTGCCAGCAGATCTGGAATATTGATTTTAGTGTAGGTGACCTTTGGTTCGGGTCCCAATGCATCCAAACTCATTTTGATCTATTGGTCAGAAAGCGAGAAAAATGGCAAGTATGGGTGTGGGTCCCATATTTGGTCTAAATGACCTCCAATGGAAAATTTGACTTCACCAATATGTTTGAAACATTGAATTTAGTAGGGTTATATAGTTCATTTGAGAAAATCAAAGTCTGAATAAGTCCCAAGGATAAAAAAAAAGTTTTTACTTTACTAATTCTGGTGTATGGCGATTGTAATGAGGCTAATGGTGATTTCCCTAGCGCGATAGAGGACCCTAGGATTGTGAACTCGATATCTCCTTACTTGTAGGGGCTATATATAGACCCCACAATACATTTGGGCCATTTCCCTTCATTTTAGAGACATAGAAACCCCAAAATGAGTATGGTAACTCAAAATTGATCATTATGTGTAACTTGGAAGCTTGATTAACATATATTTTCGTGATTAACATTGGATTTAAGGTAATAATCCTTTAATTTCAAGCTTGAATTTCTTAATTATTTGACCAAAATCCAAAATAGCTTTAGGGCTTGATTTTATCCCCAAATTAGCTTAGTTTTCACCTATTTCTTAAGGGTTTTGATTCTTTGATGGGGTGTGAACTTTGGGCTGACCTCAAAAATGTGTTTTCCATAAGTGGGACTCACTTAGGGTTTTTGGTGTCATTTTTAGACCCGAAGCACAATGGTGGAATATGGGTATCATTATGCTTGTATTGATGAGCAGATTATGTTTTTGATACTTTGCATCTTGAAAAGGCTTTTTGAAAGAGGGAAATAAAGGTATAGTGAATTGATGAGTATTTTTTGAATTTTAGGTTGGTTAGGTTTTTCCTTTTTTAGAAAGAGCTTTGTTATATTTTAATTGTGATATATTGTTAGACTGGGAGGGGTTTTAGGTGTTGGTTGATTATTTTCCAAGACTTGTGGTTAGTTGGATCTTTTAGGCCATTTGGACCCATATAGTGAAATGCCTAGCTTGTTGTCTTGAACCTTAATGGATTAGACTTAATGTCTTATGCTTGATATGGGAATGCTTAGAACTAATCTAGTTAGACGAGAGTGTCCTTGGCACTCATGCTTAGGGTAAGATTGGCCTTAGATTCTTACTCTAATAAAGTTAATGTAGTTCCAATGGATTTAGTGATAGTATTTGAGTAGGATCCCTACCTTGGACTTAATGGTGGCTTGCTATACATCTAAGAGTTGAATTAGATACCTTAGCCTAGTAAGGGGTAGAAATGAACTTAGAAGGTATATTGGGGGATTTAGAAGTGGGTCTTGATCCACCTTAAGTAAAGATTGAGGTAGTCCTCGTGAGACCCATAGGTGCTTATGAAATGCCTAGAAAATTCCCCTTAAGGCAATATTGAGGGACCTTGGTAGTAAATTTATTGATGATGCCATAATGAACTATTATTTATGCTATTAAAGAAGCCCATGACCATGTTATTCATTAAGCCATGAATTTAACTATCACTCGGGCTATTGATTAGGCTATTTCTTGGCTATTGAATGGGCCAAAAAACATCTTATTGAATAGGCCCTTGACTATAGCATGGCTTAAGACATAAAGTATGATGTTGACTATGCTATGAATAAGTTATATATTATGATATGGATTTGCTATTCCTCAAGTAAGTGATAAACTTTTTTTATGCTAATGGTAGGCCAATGAATAAGTTACTTGTGGGTCATTACTCATGATAATGCTTATGGTTATGCTCATGGTCTAATGGACTAGATTATTGACTTGTCACTTAAAATATTCATGCTACATATATACACTTATTGATAATGTGACATTGATGATGAACGAGGAAATATGGAGGTATGCTCTTTTTTCTTCTCCTTTTATGTTTATTTACTTTATCCCTCATGGGGCTTATTTTTTATTTTAGCCCTTGTGTGGCTTGTCATTTATTTTAACCCTGGTAGGGCTTGTCATTTATTTTAACCCTTGTGGGGATTTTCTTTATTTTATCCCTCTTGGGACTTGACATTTATTTTAGCTCTCGTGGAGCTTGCTCTTTATTATTGATATTAATGTGGATGATATAATGATTCCTGGCAAGTCCATAGGATATTACGATGATACTCAAAAAGGCTGGAGGATAATATGATGATATGATGATACCCGACAAGGCCGAAAGATATTATTATGATATGATGACACCGGGCAAAGCCAAGGATATTATGATAATATATGATATCCGACAAGGCTGGAGGATATTATGATGATTTTATGATACTTGGCAAGGCCGAGGGATGATAATGATGAGACGTATATACTCGACAAGGTTCGAGGATGATTATTGATATTCCTATGAGTACATCTACTAGTTCGCGTCTGGCTAGCCCTATGTATGGCAATTATATGTTATTGATGCTCATGTGTAGTTGGTTATAATGATTATATTAGAAATGTGGTCCATAGTCTTGGTATAAAGTGGTATAGTTGTTGATTTAAGGTTGAAAAAATGATTAGTGGTGAATATTAATTAAGAGGTTAACAATGACTTATGGATAGTTAAAACTTAGAAATAATAAAGAGCAGTGGTATTGATGATTAGTAATTATGATTATTAAGCTATAATGATGTTTAGCATAAATGAAGACTTATAATAATGATGTTTAGTTGATAGTAATGATTTAATCGATGATGATGACTAGTTGCCAAACTAGGATTTGTCGATTATTGATGCAAGTCACTAGACAGCGTTTAGTCAATAAATTGAATAGTGAATAATTGGTGTTTATCGGTTATTAGATCAATGGTGATTAGTGAGTTTGTGGTGTCTAGAAACAAATATTGGCTAGTTGTTAAATATGGCTTAGTAATGAATTTTAGCTATGTGCTAGTTATTGGCTAGTTTGTGAAGAAAGATGTAACACCCCAGATTTTTTGTCCTTAAAAAATTTTGAGTTTCTAGACTTACCGCCAAGACGAAGACCCTCACTACAAGTCATCACGGATCATTACGGGTCTTAAGGACCCGATCATAGCCTAGTCAATGTTTTGTCCTGGAGTTTTTATTGTGACTATGAATAGAGGTTCCGAGTCATCAAGGCTCATAACAAGATGCAGTGTTCTAATTGTAAGGGAACCAGGGTACTATCCTAATTTCCTATTGCGACTGCGACTAGCATGTTATGAGTCGTAAGGAATAGATACGAGTAGTATGGTGCAACTAGTAATTAGACTAGTGTGGGGTAGCCTTGGACCCTGTCCAGACTATGACTGGACTAAATTAGTCACAGGGTAACCCTATAAGTCGTGAGCTCACTCGTAGCGACTGGGCATCGATTTTCTGTCTTTTAATTAAGGGCATTTTAGTAATTTCCCTCTTACCACACACAACCTCCATGACTTAAAACCCTCTTTGGGACTTCATTAGCATACTATTCATAATCAAAACACTCTGTTAAACTCTCTAAATTCTCTCAAACAAGATACTTAAGGTTTCTAAGAAGTTGATCAATTAGAACCCTCAAGGGAAAGTTCTCTCCATAACTCTAGATATTTCAGGCATGTTACTCTTCCCCAACTATTACTTTGTAAAAGTATGTGTTTTAAATAGTTATCCATGTGGTTTTGATGGAGGTTTTGGAACATGGGTTGAGGATTTTGAATGATTGTTGTTAATGTGATGTTTTATGTTTACATATGCATTTTTATGTTTAAATGATTGTTTTGAAATCAATTTGATTCATGGTTATAGTGAATAAACTAAGGGATTGTGATTTCCCCAAATTGTGTAAATATTGATAATTAAATTGGTAATAGCCAAAATCCATCTTTGTGAAAGTAGTTTTGTGTACGAATAAAAATTGCATTGAACTAATGAGTAAGTTCATTTGATTAGTATTTTTAGTCTATCAAGCTACATTCGAGGATGAATGTTTCCAACAGGGAGATAATGTAAGACCCCATAAATTTCTCTCGTAGTCTGAGCCTTAGATCGTGTCAAGTGAAGCGTAAATCCAGTTCAACAAGGTTGAGAAGTGTCTTCTCAAGTGAGAAATATTTTGAACCATGTATAATTTCCCTAATATCAAATTTTTGTCATGTAGAGCATTAAATAAGCTTTCCATCGATACCAATTTCGTCAAAATCTCACATCGGTCGAGGAAGTTATGGCCATTTTACTGAAAGCAGTCGAAACTGCCCACGTGCGACAGCCGGGTTGATGGAGCGTCAAGCTTGCGATGGACCATCGCCCAGCCCGTCGCAACCAAAGCAGTGAATCCCTTTCCTAGTCCAAGTACGACTGCCAGGATGATGGACCATTGAGGCTGCGACGGACCATTGTTGGGACCATCGCACTGAGGCAGTGTAACCTCATCTTGACAAAAGTGCAATGGACGGTCTGAAGTACCGTCGGTTTTGCGACTGACCATCACTTCGACCGTCACATTAAGGCAGTGTGTTTTTTTCTGACTGCTGTATGACGGACGATCTGATGGACCGTCAGACTGAGCGACAGACCGTCACTTCTACCATCGTAGACCCCGTTCAGCATTTTTAACTTATTTTTAAAAGGGCTTTTTGGTCTTTTTCCAACTTTTTTGGCCCCTATATATATCCGATCAAGGCTCACAACTTCATTTCTCATCATCAACATCAAAAACTAGGGTTTCTACAAAATCAAAACCCTTCCTTCTTCTTCAAGAAAAAATCAAGAGAAATCAAGAAATCAAGAATCTCTCCAAGTGCTTTCAAGAAAGAGTTTCTCTAAGTTATGTAGATGTTGATTCTTAGGTCCCTTTCATCCAAGAAACTCAAGAATCCTTTTGTAAAATTCAAAGATCTTGTGTTTGTGGGTTTTCATAATTTATGTGAGTTGAAATTGATGTTCATGCTATTATTGAGTTTTGATTCATGTTTGTTTGCAAGGTTTTCAAGCTTTGACCCTTATATGTGATATTTATGTGATGTTCATGATAAACCCTCTTCAAGCTGCTTGTTAAGTGATGTGTTCATGTCAATTAAGTGAATAAAATTGTTGAATAAGCAAAGCATACTCTCCATATGTTTGATAAAATGCTTATGTGAAGGAATTAGAGCCATTATAGCATGTTGACTAGAAATCCCCAATTATGTGCAAGCCCATGCATGTCAAGTGTTTGTTGAAAAGCCTTAGTAAATGAATTGTGACATGATAGCATGAAATTCCCCAATTATGTGCTCTTTAATACATGTTAAGACTTTAATACATGCCAAGTGTTTGATGCAAGACCTTGTTAATGGAGCATGATGTAATAGCATATCCCCCCTATGTTATTACATGTTTAGGATTCCTAAATGATTGAAGTGATGCCTTAGTAATTGTAATGGTGAATGATTGTCCATGGTCTTTATTATTCAAGAATGGTTATGTTCTACTTTTATGTTATCGAGTCCTAGGGGTATTTATACCCGACCATTTAGCTGTTGTCTAGAGCCCATGTAAGTTTTCACAATAATTTCAATTGAGCCATGATTCTCTGAACTTAGTGAGTTATAGAACTCTGTATTCTCAAATAGATACAGAACTTAAGAAATCTCAGTAATCTCTGTAATCTCCGTAATCTCATTATCGCTAGTAATCTAGCCTGAGTTCTGTACCCAGTTCAGATCTAGTAGTATTAAAGTGTTCGGTTCTGACCTTTGTAGTAATCGAGTACTCTATTCAAAGCTCAGTGTTGTTCAGTTAGATAACAAGATTCCGTAGTATTTCGTCAGATATGAAACCAAGTGAATTCAGCTTAACTCAGTCAGATCATTTGAGAAACATGATCACTATCAAATTCAGCTTAATTTGTGTTCAGTTAAGAATCAGTTTAGAGTCTTTCAGTTGGGAGTAAAAGCTAGCACCGAGCAAGGGCAGGGATGGCGGTTCCCCGTCAGGGAGGCAGAGTCATTAGGAGCAATCCCTGAACTCCAGAACTACGTAGCCAGTGCAGGATGCAGGAGTCACCTGTCAGGAAAGGCAGGTCACCCGTCAGATAGGCTTGACTTTTATATGCCTTAGGCTTGACTTCCTGCGAGGGTCACCCGTCAGATAGGCTTGACCAGAGAGGTCTTAACCTGTGGCACGGTATTGAAACCCTTCTAGATGGGGTTACTGGTTGACCCCACCAGTTAAGATTTGGGGCATGTTGGTTAAGTGAATACTTTCTATAGTTACAGTTTTAGTATCAATCTTCAGAAATCAGGACTGTCAGGTACAGTCATCTATCTCAGTGAAGAACTCAGATAGTTTCATTGATTCATAGACCACCTGTCAGATAGGCTTGGTCTCATATAAAGTTATTCAGTATCATATTTGGAGATCACCCGTCAGATAGGCTTGATCTCAGTCTCAGATTCAATTGAGTATTCATGTTATCAGATCTAAAGATCACCAATCAGATAGGCTTGATCTCAGTCTCAGATTTAGTTGAGTATGTTGTTATCAGATCTTGAGATCACCAATCAGATAGGCTTGATCTCAGTCTTATATTCAGTTGAGTATTCTTGTAATCGAACCTAGAGATCACCCGTCAGATAGGCTTTATCTCAGTCTCAGATTCAGTTGAGTATTCTTGTTGTCAGATTCGGACATGATCTTTTCTTATCATTGATAGTAGATTTTGAAATCACCCACTAGAGAGGTTTTATCTCTGATGCAGTTAGTCAAGAGTAGAAAGCTAAAAATTCAGCCAATGATGTGAGTATATTTAGTCAATCAGCTTCGTATCCTCAGATTCCAAGATCACTCGCTAGATAAGACTGATTTCAACTCAAGTACTCTGTTATCGGTATCAGATGATTCAGTTGTTTAGTATCTCAGTATTAGTAGTGAGTTCAGATGACAGTAATACAGTATCCGAGTTTCAGTATTCAGAGTCATGATAGTTGTAGTTATGGTTTGTGCATTCATGCATGTGTTCTCATGCAGTACTCTCATGATTATTTAGTTAAGTAATTGTTCATGCATAAGCCCTTGCATTTAGCCTTACCTCGTCTGCATACTTGGTACATTCCCGTACTGATACATTTGTACTATGGTGTTTTATTTGACACCATAGGTTCAGAGGTATGAGATCTATAGTACCCTTAGCAGCTCAGTCCCAGTCAGCTGCAGTAGACATAGCAGTGAGTCCTTTTCATTCGAGGATAATTCTTTTATCATTATTGCATTATATTTTATTTATTTTTAGTAGACGGAGTTAGTTGGGGACATGTCCCATCAACTCCATAGCTCAGACAGTTTAGAGGTTTTTTGGACAGATATAGTAGTATTCAGTTTTAAATTTTGAGTATTTTTAGATGTTTTGAACCTTATGGCCAGTTTTCGCATTTATTATATATATATTATGCAGTGTCCAAGTACAGATATCAGTAGAGAGTTATCTTGTGGTCCTTCGGGACCTTCGGGATTGTGAGCACTATTAGACATTCCGGTTCTAGAAAATTGGGTCGTTACACCTATATTTGAAGGCCAAGAAGCTCAAAGTTCGATAACCAATTAGTGGCCTATTGATATTTTCATCAATACCTAATAATCCTATCTGGTAATTTTATGTGAAGTTGGGAAAAAGTTTCAAGTCTTCAAACTGGCGAGATAGAGGTCGCATTACCGCATCCTCACTTATATCCAGTTTCATCTTGTAAGATTCGAATCTTCTATCCCACTCCCACTTAGTGCATGGTGAGTAAAATATAGGATGTCGATTCAAATCTTCTAAGTGGAGACATAAATGGTAGTTGAAGAGGCGTCGTGCCATGATGTTAAATTAGGCGCTCGATGGGAGGCAACTCATCATACCACAGAAGTAGCTCGTATCCTTTATTTTAAATTTAGTAGCTGACACGACCAAAAACTAGGCCTTGTCGTATGGGCATCTCGAGCCCAACAAGGATAGGAGATTTCCCCATTTACCTAACCCAAACACCACATCAATCCATAAGTATAGGTTGAACTTTGACCATATAAAAAGATTGCGGAAACAAGACTAACAATCATCACTTATGAAGTGTCTGATCAATCCATTAATGTCAACATACAAAACAACATACCCAAGTCTACAGTCATCCACAAGCCTCTACCAATCTGATGTTTATAATATGTCGAGACATTTCCCCGACAATAGCCAAAAACCAATTCTAAAACTAGTCTATGACATAAGATAGAAAGATCATGAAAGGTATGCCTTCCAAAGTATGGAAGCTCACCACTTCAAAGTCAACACAGGATCTGCTTAAATACCTATTCACTACGCAGTAAGGGAAGAAGAAGCTCTGACCCCTGTGTCGTGTGGAGACACAACGTCTGGAGACCGTTAGCAGTTGGAGCGCTAGCATATAACTCAAGGATAATGATAAAATAGTGTCATCATTCAAAACCAAATCAAAACATCACATGCAACCATATTTATATACATGGGCATATATGTATATATATATATACATCAAGTGTCAGTAAAGGAAATAATGCCTTAGCACGAATTTCAAAACATCCAATCATGATATGTGAAGTGGAGGACTCTAACCTTCCACTTATGTAGATTAGGAAGTTTTAACTTCCCAATTATATCAAGAAAGAGGACTCTAACCTCAAGTCATCTTATTACGCAAGTGGACTCTAACCACAAGCCATTTTATTAAGCAAGTGGACTCTAACCACAAACTTTTTTATTGGACAAGAGGACTAACCATAAGCCATCTTATTAGGAAAGTGTACTCTAACCACAAGCCATCTTCTTAAGCAAGTGGACTCTAACCACAAGCCATAGTGTCTATTACTAGTCGACATTGGGACTCTAACCCTTTGTCCATGCATTCACATCCACTTAGTTCAACATTTGAGGACTCTAACCCACTTAGCCAATTCAAGCCTTCAAGGCTACACTTCAACACCTTACATGACCATAAGGTCTTCATGAACCATTTATCAATTAATCACTTTAATAGGCCAATGCGTTATTTTTAATCACTATTCAAGTCAAATTGGGGTCATCAAGACATTTACCAAACCATTCATTCTTCATTAGCATTCTTACACCAACCGTTAGTTCAATTACAATTCAATTTCATGTTTAGGGAATCAAACCCCTTTTTAACCAACCAAACCACCAAGGTTACCAATTAACTCATTACATTACCTACAAAGCCTTTACAAATTTATTTACCAATCATTCTTACTCATTAAGCCATTGCATAGTTCAAAACTCTATTAACATGTGACTAGTTATTTCTCTTAGGCATTTTCACAAACACCTTGAGGGAATACCTTTACCATGACCAAAATCAAAGTAAAAAATCATCAAGCGTAGGGTTATTCATGAACAATTTGTTAAACCAAAATCAACAAGCACCCACATGTGCAAAACATCACCAAATCATGTATAAACACAAGTTTAAACATGAGTAAACAATACTCATCACTATGCATCAAAACCCTCAACATTTGGTTTCAAAACCCACCATTCAAGAATCAAATCAATATTTAAAACACATGATATTTGATAAGTAACAACGAGGTAAGAGTCACATGTCTTATACAAGATGATTCACATAAATAACTTGACCCCTTTAGCCTATAGATGAACGCCTCTTGAAACCCTAGAGCCCAATCTTGTTGAAGAACTTTACAGAGTGTTTTGGAATGTTTTTATCTTTTCCAAGTGAATAATGAAGGGCCAAACAATGTTATAAATAATTGGTCTTAAGGGTTTAGGGATGGGAAAATCTAAAATGTCCTCAGCTTAAAAGCTGAAAATTAAACCAAGGAGGGTATGACTTCCATACCTAAATTGTACCCTAAGGTATGAGTGGTACCCTAACTCGTACTATAGGCCTCACCATGGACCTCTAAACTATCCAATATATAACTTCACAATGTTCAATCGTACCCTATAACTCATACCCTAGGAAGAATGCACTAGGTTGACCGCTAAACATCATATGACTAGGTAGTTTACTACTCGTACCCTAACATACGAGTTGTTTGGTACCTAATCATACCTTGGACATAATATACCCCTCATACACTAATCATCGTATGAGGGGGATACTAGACCATACCCTAGGGTACGATTAGTATGCACCAACCGTACCCTGTCCAGAAACTCAAAACTTAGGGGAATTTTCTAAGGGTTTAAAGCTTAGGTGTTTCAAATTTCCCCCACCTGGATCATTCATCCTCGAATGATGGAGAAAGAAAGAACAAGAATGAGTTAACATATCATATCACATCAAGCTAACCTCAAACCAAGTTAGAAAACAAAGACATACAACAAGGATAAGACACATGCCATGAACATTATCAATCAACCGTTCATTCAATTGACTTTGGGGCTCAAACCCATTGTCTATCAAAGCACTTGCTCAATTCAAATTTTAGGGATTTGAACCCATTGTTTACCAAATACATAAATTGAGTCAAGAATATTAACAAATACCTCAAGCACGAGTTTCCAAAATGGGGAATAAATGTGGATACTTGGACTTCATGTCCTCTTCCGCCTCCTAAGTAGCTTCCTCGGACTTTTGTTTCCTCCATAGAACCTTCACTGAAGACACCTCTTTCATTCGCTACCGATGAACTTGACGATCTAAGATCCTCACCAAGGCCTTCTAATATGACAAAGAGTCTAAAATACCAACATCCTCCAAGGGAATAACCAACGAAGGGTCACCCATATATTCTTGCAACATGGACCATGGAATACCAGATGGATGGAGCTCAAACTAAAGGGCAACTCCAACTCATAGGAAACATTACCAACCCTCTTCAAAATCAAATACAGACAAATATATCAGCGACTAAGTTTCCCCTTCTTACCAAACCGCATCACTCCTATCATAAGAGACACTTTTAAGAATACCTAATCGCTAATATTAAACTCCAAATCCCTATGCCTCACATCCGCATAGAACTTTTGGCAACTTTGAGTAATTTTCAACCTATCATGAATCACCTTCACCTTTTCTAAGGCTTGGTGAACGAAATCAGGGCCAAACAACTTACCCTCACCAGCTTCATACCACCTAATAGGAGAACAACACCTCCTATCATATAACGCCTCAAAAGGTACCTTACCAATGTTAGAGTGGTAACTATTGCTGTAGGAGAATTCAATCAAAGGCAAATGGTCGTACCAACTACCACCATTATAAATCACATATGCACGGAGCATATCTTCCAAAGTCTGAATGGTCCTCTATGTTTATCCCTCTGTCTATGGGTGAAAAGTAGCACTAAGGCAGACGTTAGTCCCTAAACCTTTCTGGAACTACTTCCAAAAGTGAGATGATAACAGAGAACCACTATTTAAGATGATAGAAATCGGAGCACCATGCAACTTCATAATCTTCACAAAATACAATTAGCATAATCCTCCACTGAATAACTAGTCCTCACCGACAATAAGTGAGCGAACTTGGTCATTCTATCCATAATAACCCAAATATAATCACATTGATTCTGAGACCGGGGAAGACTAGTGGCGAAATTAATATTGACTACCTCCCACTTCCATTTGTGCAACTCAATCTCTTGGTACAAACCCCCGGACCTTACGTTTTCAACTTTCACTTGTTGACACACCATACATTTAGTAACAAAGCTAGCCACATCTCATTTCATAATATTCCACCAATATAACTCCCTAAGATCATGATACATCTTCATAGAACTGGTATGAATAGCATATCGAGATCCATGAGCCTCGGCCATAAGCCTTCTCGTCAATCCATCAATATTGGGAATGCATAGCCTACCTTGGTACCTAAAGATACCATCACCACCAATTGCGAAATTGACAACCTTTTGTTTACCCACACTACTCTTAATCTTCATCAAATTGGGATCCAACATTTTTCTTTCCTTTATCTCAACAACAAGAGGTGACTGCGATACCCGATGCACAAATATAACACCATCTTTTGAGTTTATGAGATGAACTCCAAGATTAGCCAAATGGTTAATGTCCTTCATCAACTTCCGCGTATCCTCATCCACATGAGCTAAACTCCCTATGTATAACCTACTAAGAGAATCAACAACTATGTTAGCTTTACCTGGATAGTAATGGAGACTCACATCATAGTCCTTTAGAAACTCAAGCCATCTCCTTTGTCTGAGATTCAACACTTTCTGAGTAAACATGTACTTAAGGATCTTATCATCAAAAAAAGATATCAGCATAAACCCCATAGAGATAATATCACCAAATCTTCAATGTGACTACCATAGCTAACAACTCCAAATCAAAAGTAGGGTAATTCTTCTTATGAATTTGCAATTGCCTAGAAGCATAGGCCACCACCTACCATGTTGCATCAATACACCACCAAGCCCAATGCAAGAAGCATCGTAATATACCACAAAGCCTTTATTACCCTCGAGTAAGGTCAAAACTGGACCCAAAGTCAATTTATCTTTCTACTTCTTAAAACTATCCTCACATGCATCCGACCACAAGAACTTGAAATATTTCAAGGTCAATTTAGTCAATGGAACAGCTATCATCAAAAAACTTTCCATGAATCTCCTAAAGTAACCGGATAGACCCAAGATGCTACGAATATTGATTGGAGTCATGGATCTAGGCCACTTCTTAACTGCCACAACCTTTTATGGATCCACCATGATCCCTTCACTAGAGATAACATAACCAAGAAATGTCACTACCTTTAACCAAAACTTAAACTTAGAGAACTTGGCATACAAATAGTGATACTTCAAGGTTTGCAACACAACACAGAGGTGATCAACATGATCTGCCTCACTCTTAGAATAGATCAAGATGTAATCAATGAAGAGTATGACAAATAAATCTAAAAACAGATAAAAGACCCTATTCATTTAATCTATAAATGTCACAGGGGCATAGGTTAACCCAAAAGACATAACTAGTAACTCACAGTGACCATGCCAAGTCATGAAGGTAGTCATAGGGATATCCACTTCCCTAATCTTAAATTGATGATAATATGACCTAAGATCAATCTTAGAGAAATACTTCACACCTTAGAGTTGATCCAAAAAACCATTGATCCTAGGAAGAGGATACTTATTCTATATGGTCACCTTGTTCAACTGACAATAATCAATGCACATTCAAAGGAAACCATCCTTCTTATGCACAAACAACATAGGACCTCCTCAAGGATATAGACTAGGATGGATAAAACCTTTATCTAAGATATCCTTTAATTTCTTCTTAAGCTCCTTCAACTCCACTGGACCCATTCTATAAGAAGGGATAAAAATTGGACAAGTGTCCGAAACAAGATCAATCCCAAAATTAATTTCCTTATCGGGAGGAATACCAAGAAGGTCATCAGTAAAGACCTCAAGAAACTCATTAACCACGAAAATAAATTTTGGAGAAGACCTTCTGATTTAGAATCTTTAATTCAGACCAAATGAGACAAACACCCTTTAGAAATCAACTTTTGGGCTCTAAGATATGAGATGAACCTCCCTTTAGGCACTAAAGAACCCCCTTCCCATACAATGACCGATTTATTAGGGAATTTAAACATGACCTTACAGGTCTAACAAGCTAAGGAAGCATAGTACAAATGCAACCAATCCATCCATAGAATAATATCAAAATCAACCATGTCCAACTCTATCAAGTCTACCAAAGTTTCTTTACACCAACAACTACCACACACCCCGTATAGACTCTTTTAACAACTATAGAGTCTCCTACTGGGGTAGAAATAAAAAAAGGAATTGACAAACACTTGAGATCAAAACCAAAATGCACAACCAAAAGTCACATAAAAGAGAGGACCTTCAATCAAGTAAACAATACACATTAAGGGAACAAAAGTTTTAACATACCCATAACAACATGTAGAGATGCCTTAGACTCTTGGAGAGTAGCAAATGCATATAAGTAATTTCAACTAATGTCGGTACCAAAAATAGAAGCATAAGAAGCACCCTTCAGTGCAGGAGCAGATGAAGTAGAAATAAGGGCCCTATTAACCCAAGAAGCCACTAGAGAGGGCCACTCTCACTGTATATACCCAATCTAAAACATCTATTCCTCTCTTTCTAACATTGGCCATGATGATACTAACCATAAAATCTACAAGGATGGTAGGATAGAGTTGATTGATCCCCACTAGCCTGATATTGGGAACCCTATGTCTGCAACCCACTATCAAACTAAGACCAATGATCACCCGATGACCTTGGGTAAAGAGAAATAGCCAAGAAGAAAGAACTAAAACTCCCTCATCTTTTACTTAACTAGTTACCACCATCTCTACCACTCTGCTCGGAAGGACTAAATTTCTTCCCATGCCTTTCACTAAACTCAATCTGTTTCTTTTTCTCTTTCTCCACTTGTTGTATATATATCACCAACCTAGAGATATACATGTCCCTGATCAACAAAGTAGTCTTTCTCTTAAGGATCAACTCACGAGATAGACCCAAAGCAAACTTATGCATTCTAGCCCTTATGTTTGAAACCATCTTTGGAGCATACCAAGATAATTGATGAAACTTTAAGGCATACTCCTTGACTGGCATCTTTCTTTGCCTCAAATTAACAAACTCCTCTGCCTTTGCTTTCCTTAACTTTTGAGGAAAGAATTGGTCTAGAAATTCATTAGTTCCACATTAGTGGTATGCATAACTCTAAAAATATTTTGCATCTCATCCAAAAAAACCTTAAGGATCCTCTTCCACCTTAACACTGGTAAAGGTCAAAAGACTCAACCTCATGAACTAGCCAACTCTTGTGGCCTCAAAAGATGGAGTAATAGATAAACCACGCTCATCCTGAGAAGCTACCAACTAAGCAATCATATGAATCGACTAATAAAACTAGATATTCGTCATGTCATCCTGAGGAACTGGGAAGACTAGAGGGAACTGGTGGAACTCCAAGACCATCAGGAATTAGACCCCTATATTGGGTCTAAACTTCATAAGTAGAGCATGTCCCATCAACATTGTCCCTAGTTGGGACGAAAGGGTTTGTCGAAACTTCAGATCTTCTTGGAGGCATGATCTGAAAAAAGAGAAAATAGAAATCAGAAGGTCCAAGACCTTAAGCTATATAGCTTAAAATAAGACAACAAGAAGGTAAAACATTCCTAAATGACTCATAGGTTCTCTTTTATAAGTGTGGCACACTACATACCCATAAAAGTGACTTGACTTGACACGATATTATAGACGCCCACCTGACCATGTACCTAGGTCCTGATACCAACTTGAAACTACCAAAAATTAGGACTTGTCATATGAGCATCTTGAGCCCAACAAGGATCAGAGATTACCTTATTTACTTAACCCAACCACCAAATCAATCCACAAGTATCAGATGAACTCTGACCATATAATAAGATAGCAAAAATAAGACAAACAATGATCACTTACAAAATATTTGATCAATCCATTAATGTCAACATACTATACAACATACCCAAGTCCAAAGTCATCCACAAGCCTCTACCAATCTGATGTCTATAATATGTTAGGATATGCCCCCGACAATAGCCAAAAACCAAGTTTAAAACAAGTTTATGACATAAGATAGAAAGACCATAAGTTGTATGCCTTAAAGGTATGGAAGCTTACCACTCCAAAGTTAACACATGATCCATTTGAACACCTAATCATTGCATAGGAAGAGAAGAAAAAGCTTTATCCCCTATGTCACATGGGGACACAACATCTGTATATGGTTATCAGTTGGAGCGCTAGCATGTAACTCAATGATAAGGAAAAACAGTCTCATTATTAAGAACCAAATCAAAACATCACATGAAACCATATTTATATACATAGGAATATATGTAGATATATAGATACATCTAGTAACGGTAAAAAAAAACAAGGCCTTAGCATGTATTAAGAAACATCCAATCATAATACGTGAAGTGGAGGACTCTAACCTTCCACTTACATAAATTAGGAAGTTTGAAATTCCCGATTATATAAAGTAAAAAGACTCTAACCTCAAGCTGTGTTATAAAACAAGTGGACTCTAATGAAAAGACATTTTATTAAGAAAGTAGACTCTAACCACAAGCTGTTTTATTGGACAAGTGGACTCTAACCATAAGCCATCTTAATCGGCAAGTAAAGTCTAACCATAAGCCATTTTCTTAAATCTAAACACAAGCCATCGTGTCCATTACTAGTCAACATTAGGACTCTAACCGTTTCTCGATACATTCACATCCACTTAGTTCAATATTCAAGGAATTTAACCCACTTAGCCAATTCAAGCCTTCAAGGCTACACTTCAGCGCCATACATGAACATATGGTCTTTATGAACCATTTATCAATCAATTACTTTAATAGGCCAATGACTTAGTTTCAATCACTATTCAAGTCAAATTAAGGTCATCAAGACCTTTACTAAACCATTCATTCTTTATTAGCATTCTGACACTAAGCTTTAGTTCAAATACAATTCAATTTTATGTTTAAGGACTCAAACTACCTTTTAAACCAATCAAACCATCAAGGTTACCTATTAACTCATTACATGGCCTAAAAGACCTTTACAAAGTCATTTACCAATCATTATTACTCATTAAGCCATTGCCTTAGTTCAAAAATCTATTAACATGAGACTAGTTATTTCTCTTAGACATTTTCATAAAAACCTTGAAGGCATACCTTTACATGACCAAAATCAAGGTAAAAATGATCAAGATTAGTGTTATTCATGACCCATTTGTTAAACCATAATAACTAAGCACACTGATACGCCCAAATTACAACTTTCTTACGAAAGTGTAAGCGGTCGCTATCAAATATAGAACCCAACTGGGTTACGTGTAAAATCCCACAGAAAATACTATGTTCATTAAGTATTATGACTTTTGTTAGACTGTTGATCTAAGGTTCCTGAGTAAAATGGGGTTTTGATGTGTTAATAATGCTCTTTTATTCTTGTATCACACAGCGGTCCAGCTAATGAGAGTTAATACTAGTGTAATTTCAATGAAAATGAGTTAACTAGAGTTATGCTCACCAAGATGTTCAAATAGTTAGGGTTGTGAACTTGTACTTGAATTCTAACTTATCATTTCAATTGCAAGAAGTATTGAAATCTAAGAATTACCTACTTGCTTCTCAACCTAATGGGTTTTTTACCCTTTATTCTTTCAAACTTAAAGGATTCATGTAGCACTAAGTAAAACTCTCATGATGGTTGATCCCGTTAGGGCATCAACTCGTGAACCAAAGGGTAAACCTATGAATTTCATGTGAATCATGTCTTTTCCAAACATCCACTTTCTTGACAGACAAGTGGTGTTCATGGGCTCACTTCTTAAGTTTGCAACCAAGAGATGTCATTATAATGAAGAGAGATTTATGTAATTCAGATAGATGATAGAAATCAAATGGATTCATAACCCTAAATATTTCTCTACATCAAGGCTTCCATAACCCAAGTTATAGGAGTTTAGCTACTCATCTCAATATAAGATATCAAAGATATATTGATGTTCATAAATAACTTCAAGAGAATACTTACAAAAGTTACAACATTGTTCTTCTCAATCTTAAATGAAAACAAATCGAGAATAATAATCAAATCTTAATTTCTAGCTTTCAATCTCAAGGAAAAGTTTTACACAGCTCTCAATAGCGAAGAAAGTATGAAACTACTATCCAAAGATCCAGAATAAACCCTAATACTTAGTATTTATATATTTCCAGTTGGGATTTTAAAATTCAATCTCGGAGTTCCCGCTTCATGCTCGATGGGTCAAGCAACGGTTCATCGTTGAGGCGATGGTTCATTACTAAGGCGACGGTCCGTTGCCTATATAATCACTAGAGCTCTAGTGAGTCTATGTTTTGCTACTGGATGATGGATAGGGCAATGGCTTGTTGCAATACCAATGGTATGTTACCTTTTCTATCGGATAACTTCCAGTGGTCCTACATTCTATTTTCTAACGACGGTTTACGCCAATGATTCATCGCAATACTGATCGTCCATTGCCTGGACCATCACATGACTTACAGTGGTCCTGCATTCTATTTTATAGTGATGGTTTAGGTCGATGGTTCATCGCAAGGTCGATGGGTCATCGCCTAAGCCATTGCTGATCATTTTTCCTTTATTTTTTCCAGCTTATCCAAGTTATTCTTCATACTCAGTTCTTATCCTGAAAACACTAAAACTCCATATTAAATATGACAATCATTGCTTGAAAACACACAATTATCCTAAGAAAAATTCCTAAAATGTTACATCAAAAGCCATAATATCAACACCCTCAACTTAAGGCAATTGCTTGTCCTCAAGCAACTTAACACCAAATTACAAATACGAACAACATAATGACAGGCATTTTCTACTGAACAAGTTTTCACATAACCATTCACTTGTCATCCAAATCATATGGTTTAACAGGTCAGAGTCTAAAACCAGCATTGTTTTCAATTTAATTCATCTACACAAGTATGGATACAGGAATCTACATAAATTAGCCAAATTAAGTGTAACTCAGTTTGCCCTCGCATTCAAGGAGATCCACCACTCAAAATATTTTGTGGATACCAATCAAAATCCTCTCACTCATCAAATAAGTTACTAACATAGCACATGTACCCATAGGCTTGCCTTTATCATCCAACACCCCTCTTATAGCTAAATTCTAAGATCAAACAGGTCTTCTCTGGTTAGTAATGAGGTATCCAGCTAGGTCAGGAAGGAATTTTTCAGTAAAAGTGACTAAGAACTAGGTTTTAACTCTCTTTGACTTCAAATTCTTCTTTCCAAGGCCATTACTTTGCTAGATTACTTACCCTTTTCTCATTCATTTATGCTTTACCATAGTAAACACCTTTTTCCCTCTTTATATATATATATATATATATATATATATATACACACACCAATAAGCATCAGCCACCCTTAACTTAGGTTGATGTCATAAGTCAAGGTTCACATTGTCTAAACTAGACCAAGGCCAAATACTCTAATTCAAATTCTAGACCAACTATCCATTAAGCAGTTAACAGCCCCACAATAGCCATCCTCAACTTAGGTGTTTTGCCTAACTTTAGGTACACATTGCCCATTACTAGGCTAGGGCCAGAGCTAGGAGCCAACAGTTGAAAGATAGTTAACTAGAATACTTAGTGATGAGGAAAGATTTACAAAGGCTCAAAGAAAGGTTCAAACATGGAAAATTATTTTTGGTGGGGTAAATTTTTGGCTAAGTGGACTAAAATCACAAGGTGGCCCGCCATCACTTCTCATCCCATCAATTACAGAACAGTATCAATTGAACCAAGAAAGTTTTAGGTACTATACTATGTAAGAACTAATACAAAATACTCACACACAGTGGGAACTGAGTCACACTCATTCTACTTTTCTTATGATATGCATCACATGTCATGCAAATTTACAGATTAATGCCAACTATGGATTCACTAACAGTTGATAACATATCCTAGGAAATAAAAGAAAATAGTCAAATAGAAATAGTCATAGATCGATGCCAACATCATTCATCATCCATATTTACAACAAGATACTAACACAAACAATACTTTTATTACATGGACCAACATCAGCAACATAACAAGACTTAAAAACAATAAAAATTCAAATATAAAATTAAACCTAGACTTGTGACATAATCCTAGACATGTCAATTCTACTAGATAGGACATGGTAGGGTTAAGAATATTGGTAACACAACCTTTCATGGTACAAGCATATCCCACCCCCACAAAAAATAATGCTTTATCCTCAATGCATATAATTTAAGTAAAAAGAAAGAAAAATACTTATAGTGCCTCTTATTTATCTGAGGCATTTATAAAGTACGGTGAGGTTGTAGTGTTCTCACCAGGTCCAATGTTGACCCCTATGGTGGTGGGAGTGCTCACAATCTCTTCCTCCGGAATTGGAGGTACATTATCTCTGGCCGGATCTATAGCTTGCCTCCTAACTGGGGAAGAACTAGTAGAAACTCTAACTGCTTCATCCTCTACTTTTTTCCTTCTTCTCTCCTTATATTTCCTTGATTTTTTTCTTTTTTTCTTCATCTCATGTTGCTCTCACTCCTCTAGTGACATGTCTTTGAGTCTTTTTCTTTTAGAAGCTTTTCGTGTAGCTTTTTTATTGGTCTCCGCTACCTTCTTACCCTTATCTTTGATCGATTGCCCTATTAAATCAATAAGACCTTCATCTTCATCACTTACAACCTAGACTGGATCAAATATGGCCTACTATGGCTGCTGATTTATCCTATCTACATCTGCCCAAATTTTTCTAACCTCCTCAATTAATTTTACAAAATCTGGAATGGACATAGCATCCAACTTCTTATTTATTTACTCCTCCATGTTGTCCATTCTTAGATGGATATTCCTGAAAGGACGTATCACTTCCTCTACAATTCTTTCAATAAAGGGTTTGAAATCTGCCTCCTATATAGATAACTATTTTTCAACCCTTTTCTGTGCCTAGACTACCTTTGTAAAGTTCTTCTAGTTCAGCCTGTATTCTAAATATTAGGGAAAAACTAATGTAGAATCTGTAGTCCCACCTATGGGAATCAAATCTGAACCTGCAGAGGTGGTAGGAGGTATGTACGTAGCAAGAGGCAATGGCATACCTAAAGGAACCTCAGATGATTCAAGAATTGGCGCCGACTGAGTTTACTGAGCTGGGGGCCGGTTAACTCGCATATCAAACTTTGAGTCATCCCTTGTCTTTATAATATCCTACCTATGCACTACCGAAACCTCATTATCAAGTCCACTAATCAAAGGAATGTTTGCTTGCTTACACAACTTAGTGATAAGACAAGGAAATAGAAGTGCAGTCATGGTCTTATAAGCTCGAAAGAACAACTCATCAGCAATAAGGTGGCCAAAATATATTGTTAATCCCTTGATCAATATAGCAATGATTACAGCTCTAGTGATCTCTAAGCGGTCGTCACCTCCTATCTTCATTAGCCTCAATCGCACAATTGCCCGCCAGAACTTGGCCCTAAAGCTCTGGGATGACTTAGATATCCATTCACGTGGGTGATGCAACCACGCAGGTTCTCCTTTATATGTTAATACTCTAGCCAGCCACGGCCTTTGTATCTTTATTGTGAACAATTGATTTTCTAATTTTGGGATTGCACTCGGTATCTAGTATTCAGGCCCGAACAAGAATTTATTCAATGTGCACTCTGAGATATCTATATCAACTCCACGAATAGAAATTATATCCAGCTTGTTTATGTCATCCACTGACACGCCTAGGAGATGGTTCTTCTCCAACAATGCCAATTAATTAGAGAAAAACTCACATACCAAGTTCAGTTGATAGGATCCGGGTGGCCTGCTCATCTACAACAACTCATATTCATTGAATCAGCATTCAAGTTCTGGGTACTCATGCAAGGTTGTTTTCATAATTTGATACTCCTAAAAAATAGGTCTCTTTGCATCCAACCTATCTGTTAGTGTGAGACCTTTATAGAAATGATCTTAAGCCCCCTTGACCTGCCATCTGATACCCTCCTGCAGTTATGGGTCCTTACGTTGAACCATATTCAGGTCCTCCTATTCTGGAGCCTCTCCTTAGAAAGGGTTAGATACTTCAACCCCTTCCTTAACTGGTATTGAACTTGAGTTGTTGCTGCTGCTGCTTTCACCCTCCTCTTCAGACTGGGAGGATAAAGAAATCACCTGATGATTACACCGAGTGTTGTATGTTGGTGCATCTGAACTTTGGGATAGCCCTTTTCTAGTGCTTTGACCTCTACCCCTACCCCTAGTTGGTGGTAATTTGCTTTCCATAGTACCTAAAAGTGCAGCATTTATCAGCTGGCAAACTCAAATTAGAAGAAACAAAATTTTCCAACCAGCGACGGATAGGGCGATAGTCTGTCGGGTCTGCAACGGTTCGTCGACCCCAACCGTTGGGGTCATTCTAATAATCACATTTCTAAGAAAGTTGTGATGGCTTTAGCTGATGGATTGTTAGGTATCCGATGGTCCGTTGCTCAAGCCGTCGCCTGTATTTTTCAAATTCAAGCCTCAATTTGGAATTTTGTCGAACACCTTGCATATTCTTCATTTGAGGATGATTTTTATGGCATAATTATTGATAAAACATCACCATATTTTTCCATTTTTGGTCCATAGGTTACTCAGACTTTCCCCAGTATAGTGTATGCTAGGTTTGAACTTAAATCATTACCTCACATTACCATAGGTAGAAGAGAATTGGTTCACTTGATTGTATTCACCTTTGTTATTGCTCATCATGTTGAAGAAAAATAGGGAGTGAAAGAAAATTCATACCTTATTATTGCAGTATTGGTTCACTTCTCTAACTCTGCACAATGAACTCTGAACAACAGATGATTATTTGTTTTAGTGAAAAGAACTTAGTTGGCTTGTGATGAACAAAGAAAAAGGAGAAATGGACTTTAAATAGCTGGAAAAGGGGGGATGGAAAGTTATAAGAAAGAATGAAAGGTCTCAGGTGCATTAAATAGTTGGGGAGTTACTTAACCACTTCAAATTATCATTTAAACCCATTTGAATTGGATAACAATGAAAAATTCATCTATTTAAATTAATTTGACCCGACCTATAGAAATAGGGTTTCATGTGAAGGTTGAAGCGATGGTCCATCGTATGTGCGATGTTCCATCGGTAATCCCATCATCCTTTTCCAGTGAACTTACTGGAGACATACTAGCTATGGCTGAAGCAACGGTCTATTGCATATGCGATGATCCTTCGATCAACCCATCACTACTTTTCCAGTAATTTAGTTTCTGGACTTTGTTGTGACGGTTACCACGACGGTTCATTAAGTTATCGACGGTTCATCGGGTTACCCGTCAGTCATCCCAAACTTTCTCAGCTTCTGTTTTCCTGCACTGTCAGACCTGCACACTTACACAAACCCTTCATCTTGTACAAAACAACAAAAACAAACACCAAAATAACTTCAACTCATGCTCTACAACAAACCGTGGGTTGCCTCCCACTAGCGCCTGATGTATCATCATGGCACGACTCAGCTATCTCGATTAATCAGACTTCATCGAGATAGATAGTATCAATACTTCTTATCGAGTCCATTGGACTGATGTATAGTTTGAATCATAGCTCATTGACTTTGAAGACACTTCCATCTTCATTTTTAAGTTTGACTACTCAAGATGAGTAGACTTGGGTAACTTTAAATGGTCCAGACCATTTTGACTTAAGTTTACCTAGAAAAAGCTTTAGTCTAGAGTTGAAGAGAAGTACCCAATCGCCCTTTAAAAGTCTCATTTTTCAATCCTCTGATCATGTTACTTCTTCATCTTCTCTTTGTATAGATTTTCTCTTTTATACGCCCCAAGATAGATTTCTTCTATCTTATTCAATTGCCCTAATCTCTATTTCCCTGCTTCATTCCAGTCCAAGTTCAGCCTCTTAAGTGTGCACAATGCCTTATGCTCCAATTCAACTGAAAAATGACATGCCCTACCATAAATCAGTTGGTATGGTGACATAACAATAGTCATTTTGAATTTTGTTCTATATGCCCAAAGAGCATCATCTAGATTTCGAGACCAGTCTTGCTTACTGCCATTTACGATTTTAGAAAGGATGGCTTTGATCTCTCTGTTAGAAGCCTCCACTTGTCCACTGGTTTGTGGATGATATAAAGTTGCCACCTTATTTTGCTTTACCCCGTATTTAGCCAATGCAGCCTGGAATACTCTATTGCAAAAGTGAGATCCATCGTCACTTATAATGGTGTGTGGCACCCCAAATCGAGAAACAATATTCCTCTTGAGGAATGTAATGACTCTCTTCCCTTCATTGTCAGCCAGAGCCACTGCTTTTACCTATTTGGATACATAATCTACAGAAACCAAGATATATTTCAACCCATAGGAACTGATGAAGGGTTTCACAAAATCAATACCCCAGACGTTGAACAATTCAACCTCTAACATTGTTGACATGGGAATCTCATGATGTTTTGAAATTGACCCTTGCCCCTGACACTGGTCGCACCTCTTCACAAATTGATATACATCCTTGAACACGGTTGGCCAATAATATCCATACTGTAGAATTTTTCCTGTGGTGCGATACCAGCATGGTGACCCCCAACTGGTAAAGCATGATATACTTCAAAAATATTTAACACATCAACTTCTGGGACACATCTTCTGATAATTTTATCAGTGCACCTCCTGAATAGATATGGCTCATCCCAGAAGTAACTTTTGGCATCATGGGGGAATTTCTTTCTTTGATGAAAAGAAAGATTTTCCAGAGTTACCTCGCTCACCACATAGTTTGCGAAATCAGTGTACCAAGGTATTTTCTCCATAACAGCAGCTAAGATTTCCTCATCTGAAAATGCATCATTGATCTCAATATCATCTTTAACTTTTTGTTCACCTTCTAGACTAGATAGATGATCCGCGACTTGGTTTTCAAAACCCTTTCTATCTTTGACTTCAAAGTCAAATTCTTGAAGCAGTAACACCCATCTAATCAACCTTGGTTTTGCACCCTTTTTCTCCATTAAATATCTCAAGGCCTCATGGTCAGTGTGGATCACCACCTTGGTTCCTATTAAATAAGCTTGACACTTCTAAAAAAACATAGACTATAACAAGAAGTTCCTATTCTGTGATGGTGTAGTTCTTTTGAACTCCATTCAGTGCTTTACTGGCATATACATTGGATGAAATAATTTGTCCTTCTTTTACCCCAACACAGCTCCAAGGGAGACACCGCTTGCATCATATATGATATCAAATAGTTTTGACCAATCCGGTGCAACAATGATAGGGGCCTTAACCAGCTTCCCTTTAAGGCATTCGAACGCCTTCAAGAAATCATCATCAAAGAAGAACTTAACTTCTTTCTCCAAAAGTTTGTAATGTGGATTTGCAATCTTTGAGAATTCCTTTATAAACCTCCAATAAAAGCCAGCATGACCAGGGAAACTATGACTTTCTTCACTGAAATGGGAGGTGGTAGCTTCTCAATAACCTCTAACTTAGCTCGATCGACCTCTATCCCTTTTGCTGAAATTTTGTGCCCGAGAACAATGCCCTCTTTCACTATAAAGTGGCATTTCTCCTAATTAAGCACAAGATTGAATTCCACACACTGCTGTAAGGCCCTACTCAAGTTCACCAAACACAGCTCAAACGAATCTCCTACCACAGAAAAATCATCCATGAACACCTCCAAGGTGTCCTCAACTATATCTGAGAAAATAGATATCATGCACTATTAAAAGGTAGCGGGTGCATTACATAACCCAAACGGCATCTTCTTGAATGCAAAAGTACCATATGGACAAGTGAATTTCATTTTCTCCTGATCCTCCGAGGCCATAGAAATCTAATTGTAACCGGAATAACCATCCAAGAAACAATACCAACCTCTTCTCACCAACCGATCAAGCATCTAATCCATGAAAGGCATTAGGAAGTGGGCCTCTAATATCCATGAATTGAGTTTTCTATAATCCATACACACCCTTCATCCAATAATAGAACTGAGTGGAATCAACTCATTCTTCTCGTTATCCACCAATGTCATGTCCCCTTTCTTGGGCATGTACTAAACAGGACTTACCCACTTACTATTTGAGATAGGGTATACCACTCCTGTATTTAGCCACTTGATGATTTCTTTATTCATCAAATCTTACATAGGTGGATTAAAATAATGCTGATGCTTAATAGTCAAGACACAATCCTTCTCTATCTAGATTTTATGTGTACATATACTAGGAGAGATACCGATAATATATGCAATCGCCCAACCAATGGCCCTCTTACATCTTTAAAGAATAGAGATAAGGGCTTCCACTTGTTGCTAACCTAAGTCAGTTACAATAATAATAGGCAGTGTATTCCTGTTGCCCAGGAACATATACCTCAAATAACTCGATAACTCTTTCAGCTCCAAAGTAGGTAGCTCTTCAATAGATAGCTTGGCCGATGGACTTGGATGATTTTTCAAGTCCAAATCCATCTTCTTAGGTGCATAAGAATAAGACCCCATTCCTTTTAAGGCACATACAGTCTCCTCATAATATTCGATACCGTCTTGATCAAAATTCATTAATACAGTAGCTAAAGTATCCATAGCAAATTTTTCTTCTATGGGTACTTTCTGCTCCTCCTCATCATAAACATCCACAATAGAAAATACGCTCATATCTTTATGTTGTTTCATGGACTGACATACATCAAATCAAACTACTTTATCATTCATCCTGAAGAGTAGCTTATTTGTCTTTAGATCAATAAGTATACTCCCGATTGTGAGGAAAGAAATACCCAAGATTATGGGCACCTTGAAGTCCACCTCACAATCAAGAATGACTAAATCAGCTGGAAATATAAAACTAGCCACCTTAACAAATACATTATATAGAATCCCCATGGGCCACTTTACAAACTTATCTTCCATAACTAATCTCATATTTATGGGTGTAGGATCCTCCAAACCCAGTTTGTTATACACAGCAAGTGGCATCAAATTTATACTACCTCCCAAATAACATAGAGCTTTTGCAAACTCAAGAGGCCCAATAGTACACAGAATAGTAAATGCTCCTGGGTCTGCCTTCTTCTGCACCAACAACCTTGTGGAAATAGCACCACAATAATAAAAATTGTCCTCCATCTCATAACTAATTGATCACTTCTTCATAACAAAGTCTTTCATGAACTTTGTGTACCCGGGCATTTACTCCAATGCCTCCACCAATGGCAAGTTGATTATCAACTGCTTAAGCATGGCCATAAACTTTCCAAACATTATGTCATCTCTTTTTTTTCAATCGATGGGGAAATTGAGGAGGTGGTTTTGGGATTATAGTAACCACCACTTCGGTCTTATTTCCCTTGCTCTTCTCCAACTCATCAACTTGCTGATGGTTGGATGGTGTATTATCAATAACTTCATCCAGTTTTTTAGACTCCACTGGATAAGTTTCTTCATGCTTAATATCCTCTGCAATCACATCTTTGCCCACAGACGAGCCTGGTAATACCTTACCACTCCGTGTGGTAATTTCCATGCAGGAGCCATCATTTTGGGGATTTTGAACTGTATCACTTGGCAAAGTTCTGCTCTTTCTCTGATTTAATGCTGCTAAGAGTTGGCTCATTTTTTGCTCGAACTGTTTGATAGAAATAGAGTGTGAGTTTACCAACTGACTCATGGAAGACAAATCACTCTTCATAGTAGTCACCCCAGATTTGGTAGTCTTAACACCCTTTAATAATTTCCCCATCATGTCCTTCATGGATATCTTCCCAGAGCTAGTTTCAGCATTATCTCTGCTTCCAGGAGGTACATATAGTCCATTTTTATCATTTTTTCTCTTCTAGTTCCCTTGATCTCTATCCTTGTAACCAACTTTATTGTAATAGTTACGACCTTAATTTCCTTGGCTATTGCCTCGAAAACCCCCTGATTATTTAGATAGTTTGCCTCTTTTTCCGAATAAGAATTAGCTCTTCCCTTGGATGCAATAGCTTTCACCTTCTTTGTTTTTCTAGATAATAGATACTTAGTCAACAAATCTATCTGTGTTTTTAAATGTTCCATATCCTGGTCACATTTTTCTTCTTTTTTGCATTGCTCTACAGTCTTACTACTAGACACAATAGGGCTTGCTACTATAGAATCCCTAGTATGCCTAGCTCTACTCTGTTTGGTCATTCGATAAAGCATCTCTAAGTCCTCTGGAAAAGTAAGGTCAACAAATAACCCCCGTGCAATGTTATCTATGACTGGCTTCATAATAGAGTTCAAAGCCCGATAAAGAGTCTCCATCAAATGAATACGCATTATGTTATGGTTCGAGCATTGCATCAGCTTTTTTTAAACCTCCCCTAGGTCTCATGAAGTGCTTCAGTGGGAAGTTGTTGGAAGTTACTGATTTTATCCCTCAACTGTACCCTTCTGAAGGGTGGAAAAACCTTTCAAGGAAAGTATCTTTCAATTGCCTTCAATTTGAGTCAAGAGTTAGTTTATTTAGCTGTAGTGTTGCCTTACCAGACAGAGACAATGGAAACAAATGCAGGCGGATAGCATTCTAACCCACTCCTGGATTACTAAAAGACTTGCAAATGGTGATAAAATTCACCAAATTCATGTTTGGATCATCTCTAGGAAGACTACCAAACAACCCCTTAAGATGAAGGAGTTGAATTATTGTACTGGTAATATTAAAGTTAGCTCCTGGTGATAGAGGTAGAGAAATGATAGCTCCAGTTGTACCTACTCCATCTATTCCATCTTTGTCATCGTTCAGATCAAACTGCACTGGTTGACGCTCTTGCCTTGCCCTAAAGGGACAATTTCTATTGACATTCTTATTCACTGGTGCATCTATATTTTTTGCATGCCTTGGGTTAACAGGATCTAACAAGTCATCATCCCCCAAATCATCATCATTAAGATTAGGATGACGTGCCTGTTGGCCGTCATTCTACTTATTTAGTTGAACTCTAGCCAGAGCAACTAGTCTTTCAACATCTTAGGGATCTGTCACTCTGCCAATTAACTGTGGTTTCGGATGTATTGGTAATAATGGTACACTTGATCTCCTTGTACTTGGCATACATAATAACTCCCCTGCACAAAACAAAAACAACAAACAAAGGTAAAATTTAGGAAACTTTACCAAAGGTCAATTAACAAACACAAACTTAATTGACAACCGTATTCTCCGGCAACGGCGCCAAAATTTGATACGCCTAAATTATAACTTTCTTATGAAAGTGTAAGCAGTTGCTGTCAAATATAGAACCCAAATGGGTTGGGTGTTGAATCTCACAGGGAATACTGTGTTCACTAAGTATTGTGACTGTTATTAGACTATTGATCTAAGGCTCCTTAGTAAAAGAGGGTTTTGATGTGTTAATAATGCTCTTTCATTCTTATATATCACAGCGGTTCAGCTAATGAGAGCTAATGCAAGTGTAATTTCAATGAAAATGAGTTAACTAGAGTTATGCTCACCAAGATGTTCAAACAGTTAGGGTTGTAAACTTGTGCTTGAATTCTAACTTATAATTTCAATTGCAAGAAGTATTGAATTCTAAGAATTACCCACTTATTTCTCAACCTAATAGGTGTTTTACCCTTTTCTTCTTTCTAACTTAAAGGATCCATGTATCACTTAATAGAACTCTCATAAGGGTTGATCCCGTTAGGGCATCGACCCGTGACCCAAAGGGTAAACATATGGATTTTATGTTAATCACCACTTTTTCAACCATCCACTTTCTTATCAGACAAGTGGTGTTCATAGGATCACTTCTTAAGTTTGCAAGCAAGAGATCTCATTATAATGAAGAGAGATTCATGCAATTTAGATAGATGACAGAAATCACATGGATTCACAACCCCAAACAGTTCTCTACATTAAGGCTCCCATAACCCTAGTAATGGGAGTTTAGCTACTCATCTCTATATAAGATATCAAAGATATATTGATGTTCATAAATAACTTCAAGAGAGTACTTACAAAAGTTACAGTATTTTTCTTCTCAATCTTCAAGGAAAACAAATAGGGAATAATAATCAGAGCTTCCAATCTCAAGAAAAAATATTACACAGCTCTCAATAGAGAAGAAAGTATGAAACTACTATCCAAATATCCGAAATAAACCCTAATACTTGGTATTTATATGTTTCCAGAATTGGGATTTTAATAAACTCAAAGTTGCCACTTCATGCTCGACGGGTCGAGCAACGATTCATCACTGAGGCGATGGTCCATTGCCTAGACCATCGCTGAAGCTCCAGTGATTCTATGTTCTACTTCTGGGTGATGGGTAGGGTGATGGTTCATTGCAATACCGACGGTACGTCACCTGGTACGTTGCATGACTTCTAGTGGTCCTGTATTCTATTTCCTGGCGATGGTGTAGGCCAATTTTATCTCAATACCGATGGTCCATCACCTGGACCACCATATGACTTTTAGTGGTCCTTTTTTCTATTTCCTGGCGATGTTTTAGACTGATGATTCATCGCAAGGTTGACGGGTCATTTCCTGAGCCATTGCTAATCATTTTTCCTTTTTTTGTCCAGTTTATCCAAGTTATTCTTCATACTTAGTTCTTATCCTGAAAACACTAAAACACTATGTTAAATACGACTGTCATTGCTTGAAAACACATAATTATCCAAAGAAAATGGCCTAAAATGTTACGTCAAAAGCTGTAACATCACATTCATATTCAAAAAACCATCACCAAATCATGTATAAACACAAGTTTAAACAAGAGTAAACAATACTCATCACTATGCATCAAAACCCTTAACATTTGGTTTCAAAACCCACTATTCAAGAATCAAAATGTATGTTTACAATACATGATATTTGATAAATAACAATGAGGGAAGAGTCTCATGCCTTATCCAAGACTATTCATAGAAAGAACTTGACCCCTTTAGCCTATAGATGAACACCTCTTGAAACCCTAGCCTCCAATATTGTTGAAGAAGTTTAGTGAGTGTTTTGGAATGTTTTTATCTTGTCTAATTGAAAAATAAAGGTACTAAAAATGTTATAACTCATGTGTCATAAGGGTTTAGGGGTAGGAGAAGTCTAAAATGTCCTCAACTTAAAAGTTAAAAATTGAACCCAGGAGGGTTCGACTTGCACATATAAAATACACTCTAGGGTAAGAGTGGTACCATAACTCGTATCCTAGGACTCACCATAGATCTATAAACAGTCCAACATATGACTTCACAATTTTCAATCATGCCCTAAGATCCAAGAAGTACACTACAACTCGTACCCTAGGCAGAATGCACTACGTTGACCTCTAAATATCATACGACTAGGTAGCTTACTACTCGTACCTAAACATGTGAGGTGTATGGTACCTAAATGTACCTTGGATAGAATGTACGCCTCATACACTGATCATCATATGACAGGGGGGTACTAGATTGTACCCTAAGGTATGAGTAGTATGCCCCAATCGTACCCTGTCCAGAAACTCAAAACTTGGGGGAATTTTCTAAGGGTTCAAACCCTAGGTGTTTTAGTAGTATAGAATTTAATTTTTCTCATTGATTAATCCATGCATTTTTGGCACTATGGAGTGTGTTAAATGAGCTGAACAGGTCAAAATATGAAATTTCTGTGCAGTTTGATAACACTCAACTTACACGTTAATTTAATTGCAAGGCGATCGTTGTTAATATATTTATCCAACTTTCGAGTGGGGGTCAAATTCACTAGGAACAATGTGAGTGGAGATAAAATTAATTTGAAATGATAGATACAAGTTAAATTCAATCCAATGGTACAAAAACATAAAATAGGGGAGATAGGATCCTACACTAGTATTTCTTTTTGGGTTTTTCTTGTATAAATTCGGGGCTACAAATAATTAGAGTTTTAACAATTAAGCATGGATCTTGGGATTATACACTACTTAATGGAGTTACATGTTGGTGTTAATCATCAACATCAATTTAGTAAATCAAATATGAGTAGGCTTGGTTATAGATTTTTGTAACACCCCGTAGTTTTCCTAGCTTAAATTTGTTCCTAGAATGTTAAGGAATAGTTTCCAAAATAAAAAAAATTATTTTGTGTGGAATTTTCCATATTTAGACCTCTCATTATGTGTTAAACTGAATGAGATTTCTATCGATACCAAATTTGCTCAAATCTGATACTCGATTGAGGAGTTAGAGCATTTTTAAGTTGACAGTGTCCCACCTGAGCAACCATTGCATCGCGGTGAAGGACAATTCCAGTGGACCACCATGATATTGGCACATCACAGAGAGGTCCAAATTCCCAATTGTCAAAATCCAGTAGCCCAATGCGATACTGGTGCATTGCGCCAGTGGCCAAAATGGTATTCCCAAGGGACACCACGATTATGGCGCATTGCGGTAAAGGCCCAGTTCCCACTCATCCTTTTTTAGTGAGCCACCGTGATAGTGGAGCATCGCGGAGGCCTATTAAATCATGATTTTTACTTTCATTGGGATTTTTTCTTTCTTTTCCAGTTCCATTTAGAAGTTTAATAGGGGCATTTTTGTCAATCCCCAAGGCCACAATTCGTGTAAAACACAACATTAAGCATATTCTGAAGCACTTTATGCTTATTTCATCAATTTTCCCTCAAAATAAAACCCTAGAACTCAAGAGCTTCTTCTCCAAGAAATCAAAATTCTCCATAGTTTCTCCAAGAAAGCTCTAAATTGAGGATTCCCAAGACAAGATAATCAAGAATTCATCATCAAGAACTCAAATAGGAATCAATAATTCAAGTTTCTTCTTCTAATCATCAATAAAGGTATGTGGGGTTTATGAACAAGGATCTTCTTCCATCTTTGTTCCCAAAACCAAGATTTTATTTAAATTCATATGATTTTCAATGATTATACTTGAGATTTGAATTACGGTTCATACCTATTATTTCTAGTTGCAAGATTATGCGATTTTAATGTTTTAGAAGATGAATTACATGTCTATTTTCATACGTATTGCAGTAAATTATAGATTTTGATATGAATTATCATTATTTTCAATATCAAGCATGATTATTATGATGTTTGACATGAGATTGAAGCATGGGTTACTACCCCAAAATTAAATATTATTATTTCAAGAAAGATGATGCTTTAAGCATCCGATTATCAGATTATTTATAGATTTTCAGTAAAGTTTTGATCTTTTAATCACCAGATAAGTTTTGGAATCCACTTTATAGATTTATTACAGATTACAAAAAGAAAAATAGCTTCATTTATAGATAGATTTAGATAAGAGCATAACTTGTTTTATAATAAACCACTATGGTAGTTATAAAGTGGATTTCCAACAAGATAAGCGTAGCAAATTAAAGGGAGTAGTATTTAGCACCAAGTTGGGTATGATTCTAAGGTCTCATACCCCAGAACTACGTGCCACCATAAAATTGAGATTTGAGAGCCCATAGTGGGCTGAGATAGTGATCACTTAAGCTGAGTTTATACTCCCTGGCAAGAATATGACACCTTTCCCCAACGTGAGGTTTCTTCCTTAGGAAGACGAGACGTTGGACTCCATGTAGCTTACATAGTTTATGTCAGTTAAGAGAACCTCCCTACTAGTAAAAGTAAATAAATAGTTTTGAGTATTTCCCTACTAGTAAAGAAAAGCTTTGAAAGAATTCCCTTAAGATAAAGTTTTTCCTTACAGGTTAATGGTAAAGATTTTTAGAATAGTTTCTTATAAAAGAATAACAGAAAGATTTTAGGAAAAAACTAAGTGTAAAGGCTCACAAAGTTTACTCAGATTATGTTTTTCAGATTTCAGAATTAGGAATGT
Organism: Capsicum annuum; assembly: GCF_002878395.1. Taxonomy (NCBI): domain Eukaryota; kingdom Viridiplantae; phylum Streptophyta; class Magnoliopsida; order Solanales; family Solanaceae; genus Capsicum; species Capsicum annuum. Next base: position 101,027,154 of record NC_061116.1, on the reverse strand, counting down.
TTCCTTTCTACACTTAGATAGTATGATTTAACGAGAGAATATAAGCACAGCTATCAGAACTAAATGT